>NC_063052.1:1550500-1785500 GCF_018812025.1 Megalobrama amblycephala
AAAATGCATATACTCACAATGGTAAGGCCCATTTACTATATCAGGGCAAAAGATGCTGTCTTGCTCAGACATTAATTTAAAACATGATACCATTGTACTAAAACATCCCTGTTTTTTTAACAGCAGTGACATGCAAAGACCTCACCACAACCACAGCCACTGAATATACCTCACAGATCTACCAAGGAACCAAGTAAGTACTAAAAGTTATTTTAAAACAGGTTAGTACAGAAAATAAAGTCGATCATGTGTTTTAATAAAACCTGAACTGAATAGTCTAGCATGTCATGTGGAATCAATATGGGATCATAATTTACCTTCTTTGCTTGCTTAAGACATTGGTCTTATAGTGCATGTATATAATACATCAATAAATGTTGTTTCAATCCATGATAGGGTTTTTCTTTAATCTCTCTCTCTCTCTAATGGAAAGCAAATTTTAGGTGTAAAAAAAGTTTATGAACATTAGGTGAAAAAGTTATGACATTTTAATGAAAGTAACATGCACAGATGTATGTTTCATAAGACCAGGAACATGTAATAAGAAAGTAAATAGTTTCAGTTTTGAATTCATGTTGACTAAGATCATACCACATACTGAATGGACTGCACCTTCATTTGTTTAAGTCAAAATAAATATGTTGTCTACCCAGACTAAAGTCTATAGCAGCTTCCCTAAGTACAATAGTGTTTTTGAACATTCGGCTATTAACTCTCCTCCATTATTCTTCAGCACGGCTGTCACTGCATATGCCAGTCAAGTGGCTTTCCCCTCCCTGGGCCAGTCGACCGTATACAGCGGCTTTCCTCAGTCCGGCCAGACGTACGGACTGCCACCATTTGGTCTGTGCTTCACCCAGTTGCCGTCTGTGCTTTAATTCATCAGAACACTTCACCCAAACTCATTCCACTTAAACCCTCACCCTGCATTCACACTGTACGCTGGCAGTCAGATCAGTTCACGTCTGCATTACATCCTGTTCTTAACCTCTCTCTAATCACCACTTTCGTCTCTGCATCCCTTCTCTCCTCCACTCTTTGCCCTGTCCTGCGCCATCTATCCATGCACGGCCTCAGGGTCCATGTGGCCGGGCATAAAGACAGAGTCGCGGCTGCCCGAGGCGCCCTCTGTTGGCCAGACGGGGTTTCTCAGCTTCAGCTCAGCCTATACCTCAACCCAACCCAACCAGATCCACTACTCCTACCCCAGCCAAGGCAAGCCTGCTACTGCTCTCTGCCTCTACACGCTCTTTGCACCTCACAGCCTTATCACTTCAGGACCGCTGAGGACAAAGACCCGTCCAGTTCCATCTGCCAAAACCTTATCATTAACGCTCATACAACATTTAATTCAGTAATATTTATCATGCTCTCCAATAATTGTAGTACTGAACTGTTCACTGCATGTCTTTTTGACATCCTCTATAATTATTCTTCTTCCCCATTCAGGTTCCTGTTTCACTACATCCAGTGTGTACACTAATATCCCCCCAGGAACTGCTGTGACCACAGCCACTGGCACACATCAGGTGAGTCCATCTGAGGGAGGAAGGAGCTCAATACTAGAAAGGACAGCGTTACTCGTATACGAATGCTGTTGATGCTTCTTGGATTAGATGAACACTTTATTTTACCTAAGTTGAAGTCATATTTAATTATACAGGTTGTCTCACTTGAACTACAATTTTCATAAGTCTGTAAACGAAATCCTCTGCTCATTTATTTAGACATTATACAGTGAAGAACAAGGTTTCTTTTAAAAATGTAAAAACATCATGTTCTTGATCATGCTATGTTACAATATACCTTTTTTATAAATGGAGAAGTGATTAAAATAAGATAAAATAAAACAAAATAATAAAAATAGAAAGATTTAGAATTTAAGCAGTTCTTTCTGTATCGTTTCAACCTGTACATTTTGAAACACTTATTTGACTCTGGTTCAGAAAAGTAGCTTGTTTTACACATAGAAAGGAAAGATTGAAACAATCAGTTTGCTTTGGTTACTTTTTGTTGAACAAACAATGAACATGAATTTAATTTATATAAACGCTGCAGATTGTTTCTTAAGACGCATTTCTGATGTCCCCTTTTTTATTTTTTTAGGAGTTTTCGAATTATAACTCTCTTGGCCAGAGTCAGTTCTCCCAGTACTACGCTCCTCCTCCCAGTTACCTGTCCGCTGGGCTGCCCAGCAATGATAGAGATGGAGCAGGTGTAGTGGCACCTGGATATCCAGCCATTAAGACAGAAGGTAGTGCCTCTGCAAACCTGCCCAACACAACAGGTGTGGTGTTATCTTCCCTCTGTAACTTTGCAATAAACCTTTTAAAACTTTCTAATTACCAGTACTAGCAATTTTTTTTTTGGGGGGGGGGGGGGGGGGGGTCAATAGTGTCAGTAATTTTTTTGTTGTTGTTGTTGTTGTTAAGAAAACATTTTCATTTAGCATGGACACATTAAATTGATCATAAATTACCTCTTAAACTTTCTCTTCATCAAAGAGTCTTGAAATAAAGTGGGTTTCCACAAAAATATTAAGCAGTTGTAAACTCTTTTCAATATTGATAATAGTAAGAAATGTTTCTTGAGCAGAAAACCAGCATATTAGAATAATTTCTGAAGGATCACGTGACACTGAAGACTGGGGTAATGGCTGTTGAAAATTCAGCTTTTCCATCACAGGAATAAATTAGTTTTTATAATGTATTAAAATAGAAAACCATTATTTTAAATTGTAATAATATTTCAGAATATTAATGTTTTTACTGTCTATTGTTTGTACTATCTTTGATCAAGTAAATGCAGCCCTGGTGAGCAACAAAAGACTAAGATGTTTCAAAAACATTAAAAGCTTTATATAAGTATGTGTGTATATATTATACACTATTATTATATATTATATAAAACTAAAGTTTTGATAGTAAATGCAATCAAAACTGTTGCTCTGTACTGACTTGGTCTAGGTCATGTTGTCATTGTGAATGCCCGTCATTCTTCTGGCTCACTGCAGTATTTTTTTTTTTTTTATTTTTGGCTCATTCCATCAGATGCATCCCCAGGTGTGACGCTTCCAACTGGTGTGGCTTTGCCTGCTGGGATGGCCCTTCCCACAGGAGCACAAGACCAGGATGAGCCCAACCGCAAAAACCCTCCTAGCAAAGCTAAAGGCAAAGCTAAGAAATCAGACGGTTCCCAGTCCACAGACAGTGACCTTGAGGTAATGCAGCAGCTTGCATAGTTTTAGAAACATAATCTAACCTCTAAAAAATATAGATATGCGCCAATGATATGCCAATGTGAAAACAAATAGAAACCCCTTGCAACAGCACTGAAAATTCACTTTTTACTTGCATTGCATCATGACTCATTAAATTGAGCTTGCTCAGCTAAATAGTGTCAGCTTTACATTACTTTTTTTTTTTTTTTATAAATGTACTAAATGGAGTGATTAAAAATCATGAGATGAACATAATGGATTTGCCTACAAGCCAAATGCAACAATCTTGACAAGGAAATCTTTTCTTTTCTCAGCGTATCTTCTTGTGGGATCTGGATGAAACCATTATCATTTTCCACTCTCTTCTTACTGGTTCATTTGCACAGAAGTTTGGAAAGGTACAGCAAATTTCTTATAAAATCTCAGAGGTATTGTGATTGATTTGTTGATCTTCTTCTGTTTTGTTTTGTTTTTTTTCTCTTCTAACATTCTTGCTGTTTTCTGGGATGGTTTTATTTATTCAGGACCCAGCAACAGTTCTCAATCTGGGTCTTCAGATGGAGGAGTTGATCTTTGAGCTTGCAGACACACATCTCTTCTTCAATGATCTGGAGGTAAGTGTAGCGTAACACAAGGGTCAGTTTGCTGTCTGTTAGGTTCATGTAAATAACATTTACCTCTGCTGTCAAAACAGGAATGTGATCAAGTCCATGTTGATGATGTTGCCTCAGACGACAATGGGCAGGATTTGAGGTAATGAAGCAAAGCCAAATTTTGTGATGTGCTTTCCAGCTATTTCTTAGACAAACAAACTGCTTTTCAGTTGTTTTGCTTATATCCTCAATACATACACACATATTACTGTTTCATTTATGACAAAGGTTATGTGTAAAAGTTTTTGTAATAGTTTTTTGTTTTGTCTTAGCAACTACAACTTCTCTAGCGATGGCTTCAGCGGGCCTAGTGCGGGTGGTGGTCCGGGTTCCACCGCAGCGGTACAGGGAGGAGTAGAGTGGATGCGTAAGCTGGCTTTCAGATATCGCCGTCTCAAAGAGATCTACAACGGATTCCAAGGGAATGTGGGAGGTGAGATTGTCTTATATCTCCATTTCAGATCCCACTGCACGTTCACACAGGCAGGGTACCTGCAAGTCCTTAAAGTCTTAAATTCAGTTTTATCATTATCTAAAATATCTTTAAATTGTATTAGAAAAGTATTAATTATCATTTCAAGATGTCTTAAAGTTGGGGACGAATAAACGGGAATCGCGATATGGCTTAATGTGATTGATTATTAAAGGTGCCATCGAACGTTTTTTTATAAGATGTAATATAAGTCTAAGGTGTCCCCTGAATGTGTCTGTGAAGGTTCAGCTCAAAATACCCCATATATAACTGCCTATTTTGGGGCATCATTAACTATGCACCGATTCAGGGGCTGCTGGCCCTTTAAATCTCATGCTCCCTGCCCATCGAGCTTGCGACTCTATAATACAGTGTATTTACAAAGTTCACACAGCTAATATAACACTCAAATGGATCTTTACAAGATGTTCGTCATGTATGCTGCATGCATGCTTCAGGTCATGTGAGTATAGTATTTATTTGGATGTTTATATTTGATTCTGAACGAGTTTGATAGTGCTCCGTGGCTAAAGCTAACATTACACACTGTTGGAGAGATTTATAAAGAATGAAGATGTGTTTATGCATTATACAGACTGCAAGTGTTTAAAAAAGAAAATAGCGACGACTCTCTTGTCTCCGTGAATACAGTAATAAACGATGGTAACTTTAACCAACAGTAGCCTACATTAGCAACATGCTAACGAAACATTTAGATAGACAATTTACAAATATCACTAAAAATATCATGATATCATGGATCATGTCAGTTATTATTGCTGCATCTGCCATTTTTCGCTATTGTTATTGCTTGCTTACCTGGTCTGATGATTCAGCTGTGCACAGATCCAGACGTTACTGGCTGCCCTTGTGTAATGCCTTTAATAATGTTGGGAACATGGGCTGGCATATGCAAATATTGGGGGCGTGCATATTAATGATCCCGACTATTACGTAACAGTCGGTGTTATGTTGAGATTCGCCTGTTCTTCAGAGGTCTTTTAAACAAATGAGATGTATATAAGAAGGAGGAAACAATGGTGTTTGAGACTTACTGTATGTCATTTCCATGTACTGAACTCTTGTTATTCAACTATGCCGAGGTAAATTCAATGTTTAATTCTAGGGCACCTTTAAACTTCAAAAGGTGACGATTTAATTAAATGTTATCACTACACATTGCAAAGTCAACCATCATGTCATTTTACGATTTAATATGTTACCATAGACATTGCCCCTCACATACAGTATTTAATTTATGCAGGTCTTAAAAAGCTTTAAATTTGATTTTGAAAACCCTGCAGATACCCTGCACAAGGTGGTGCTGTTACTTAGTTGAGTAGTAGTTCTCTGGCTTGCCTTACAGCTTGTTTTTCATATTTGGTTGATATCTAATCAAGAAATTTGGAATGAAGTTCATGACAGCCTCACATATGCTGCCTGATTGAACTGACAGTGGGACATTTTTAGAATAACTGGTTTACTGTTCTAACATGCTAAAGCTTGTAAACAGAACACCGAAGCAGTAGCAGTGTTACACCACGGCTGGAGTGAAAATGCAGTATTAGCAGTGTGTTTCCAGTTCATTTCTTCACTTTTGTTAACAAAGATCCACCAACATGTTCTTTGTGCCAAAACCCTTTATCCCTTAAGCATGTTTTATTAGTTTGTGTTGGTTTTAACTTTGTGAGAAACCATTTTTAGCAAAAATAGATAAAAACGTTAAATGTTTTACCACATAAGCTGGCATGGCATTATAAACAAACACTTTTGTTAACCCCATGAAATGGCTTCTGTTTCTTCACTTTGTTGATGTACACTAGAGTTTAAAAGTTTGAGGTCAGTAAGATTTTTTTAATTCAGTAACAATGCATTAAATTATTAAAAATGACAGTACAACTTTTATACTGTTACAAAAGATTTCAATTTCAATTAAATGTTGTTCTTTTGAACTTGCTATTCATTAAACAATCCTAAAAAAAATGTCAAGGTTTCCAAAAATATTAAGCTGCAACTTTCTTATTCTTCATAATAAGCAATGATAATAAATGTTTCTTGAGCAGCAAATCATCATATTAGAATGATTTCTGTACAATAATATTTCACACTATAAATGTATTCACTGCATTTTTGATCATATAAAAGCAGCCTTGCTAATTTTTAAACACTTTTTAAAAAATCTTACAGACCCAACAATGTTCACAACATGTTTTTCCTTAGTGTGCCCCATCTAAATTTTGTCAACTTTTAGGACTGAGTATACTAATCCAATCTAATTATTTTTAATTTAATAACATGTGGTATTATATTATACCAAGTCCAGCAGTATCTTTAAATTACTGCATATCATTACAGCATAAAATATATCATTTATTTTAATGTCAACATTGCTGTTTTTGTAGGTCTGCTGAGCCCAATGAAGAGGGACCTACTGCTCAGGCTGCGCTCAGAGATCGAGACTGTTACAGATGCCTGGCGGAGCACTGCCCTCAAATCTCTCTTGCTCATTCAGTCAAGGTATGACTCACTCAACCTGCATCTTAATTAATAGTTTGTTTTTTTCGCATGTCACCGCATGTACAGTATCAGTATATTGGATCCATGCATAAGTCTTAAAATGACAGCAGTCTAATATTCCTGCTGCTGTCTGTGATTTAAAGGGTTAGTTCACCCAAAAATGAAAATGATGTCATTAATGACTCACCCTCATGTCGTTCCAAACCCGTAAGACCTCCATTCATCTTCAGAACACAGTTTAAGATATTTTAGATTTAGTCCGACAGCTTTCTGTCCCTCCATTGAAAGTGTATGTACGGTGCACTGTCCATGTCCAGAAAGGTAATAAAAACATCATCAAAGTAGTCCATGTGACATCAGTGGGTTAGTTAGAAGTTTTTGAAGCATCTAAAATACATTTTGGTCCAAAAATAACAAAAACTACGACTTTATTCAGCATTGTCTTCTCTTCCGGGTCTGTGTATATCCACAGTGACGCTGCTGCTGCTGCTTCTTCTTCTTCTACGGCGATTGGCATCCAGCTTATTGATGCATTACCGCCCCCTTCTGCTCCGAACTGTGACGCGATTAGGACATCCGCGACATGCACACCTACGCGCCATTTTAAAAAATATAGCAATACCAAAATAAAAACAATGTAGAAAAGCTTGAATACAGCGTGCGTCTCCCTCAGACTGTAAACGAAGCTCGGGCGCACTACATAACCCGTCATCAGCGTCACTTTGATGCTTCAAAAACTTCTATCTAACCCACTAAATCTAAAATATCTTAAACTGTGTTCCGAAGATGAACGGAGGTCTTACGGGTTTGGAACGACATGAGGGTGAGTCATTAATGACATAATTTTAATTTTTGGGTGAACTAAGCCTTCAAATGTTAATCAAACAAGAAAAGACTGCTATTGACTGAATAACATTTGTAACTTTAATAAGGATTAATCTATATTTAATTTATACATTTACATTTAATTTACTTCATTCAATTTCTGTAGGCCTACCTGAGTATTATTAGTATTTGTATTGAATCTATATTCACTGAATCAAATTGAGAATCATATCGAGAATTGAATAGAATTGAATTGAGATCTTGTGAATTGGAATCAAATTGAAATTCGGGGCATCTGTACCGATATCTAACCCTACTGTATCTGTTTCTGTTCTCAGAACATGCATGATTTAGAGAAAAACATCAGATCTACCTCTAGGCATTAAACACTGTGTGTGAAGTGATAGATAATCATGCTAAACAGGTTTCTCAGTGCGGCTTAAATGTAGTGTACACGCTAACAATGAGCTAAAGGTTTTGGTCTTTGTTCACAGGGGCAGATGTATGAATATTCTGGTCACCACCACTCAGCTGGTTCCTGCTTTAGCTAAAGTGCTTCTCTATGGCCTGGGTGATGTCTTTCCTATCGAGAACATCTACAGCGCCACTAAAATAGGTAACAGGTTTTGTTTACCAAAAGTTAAAATTCAGCCCTTATGTCATTCCCAGGCCAGAAGGTCCAGACTTGCAGAACACAAAGGGAGAATGTTAAAGAATAAAGAATGTTCACACTGCGGTTTCCTATAGGGGCTTTTAAGCTCCAAAAATTTAAAATAAACTACAACCGTATAGACCTTCAGCTGTCAAAATTTTAAAAATAAACCTTTCCACATAATCTCTATTAAACATGGGTTGTGGAAATAAGATAACTGAATAACAGAAGACCATAAGATATCATATGTTTTCTCGAATAAAGTTTTCATCCACTTTCATTATATAGAAGAGCAAGAGTTCTTTGAAAATTGTGTTCCTGGGTATAAAAAGTCATATGGTTTACACATAGTATAGCTAACAATGACCGTTCTCTTAACAGGAAAAGAGAGCTGCTTTGAACGCATCATCACTCGCTTTGGGAAGAAAGTGACCTATGTTGTTATAGGGGACGGCCGTGATGAAGAGTTTGCAGCAAAGCAGGTACAATACCAGCATTTGGACATATTACATAATCTTTTCAATGTGATCAGATCACGATATGATGCATCATATTACGCAATTGCAAAAAATTCCTGATGATACTGCTGTTCGGGGGTTTCCAAACTTTTTTTTCTTTCAAAATTAGATGATCTAAATTATTTACGCAATGTACACCCTGAGGTACACTACCGTTCAAACATTTGGAGTCAGTAAGATGTTTTTGAAAAGTATAATGCTCACAAAATTCAGTAAAAAATATAAATATTGTGAATTATTATTACAATTTAATATAACTGATTTGTATATGTATATAAATGTAAATATATTTTAAAATATAATTTATTCCTGTTATGGCAAAGCTGAATTTTCAGCCGCCATTACTCCAGTCTTGTCAGTGTCACATGACCCTTCACAAATCATTCTAATATGCTAAATTTGCTGCTCAAGAAACATTGCTTAGCATCATGGTTGTAAACAGTTGTACTGCTTCATATCTTTGTGGAAACAGTGATACTTCTTTTTTTTAGGATTCTTTAATAAATAGAAAGTTTTAAAAGAACAGCATTTGTTTGAAATAGAAATATTTTGTAACATTATGAATAATACAGTTTCACTAGTGTTGCTTTATTGTATTGATGTACTTTTTTATACATTTTTATTTGGCAAATCTCAAATTTGTTCTACGTATTTGTGATCTAACCCCTTTGCACTATCACCGTTTAGCACAACATGCCATTTTGGCGAATCTCTTCTCACGGAGACCTGATTTCCCTTCACCAAGCTCTGGAACTGGACTTCTTATAGATGGACTTTCATTTGCACCCATCAGCAATCCCATCCACTCATCCTTATCCATCGCATCCGTGGAGCAGATGAAGTAGAGTCTGGAACATTAGTGGTCATAGACAAGAACTCAAGAAGATCTGTGACACATGACATGATCTCACAAGCCCTCCACTCTCTCAATGGCAGCTATCCTCCCCCTAGGTTGAACCTTGCACTGGGACAACACACCACTGTACACACGGAAAGAGGAAAACACTGTCTCCCATTCTCCCTGCATCTTTCTCTTGGAAAAAGGATGTAGCTTTACCATCTTCAATGTAACTGGATTCACCAAAGGAACAACCCATGACCAAAAGTCTGCACTGGCACAGAAACTTAGGAGTAAACTTAGTTCTGTCTGTTTTTTTGGGGTTTTTTGCATTCTTTTTAAAGGGCTGAAAAGTAAATTAACCATTTTGATTTGCGCCAATTCCAAAGGTCAGGATATTGGCTCTTATGAGATGGCAGGTTACATGTTTTAGACACGTCCAAGAAATTATGCATTTATTTCAGTTCTTAAAATGGGATGTGGCCTGTTCAATATCTATCTTCAGATGGTAGCTGCAGGGTTTAGTATAGATCACATTTAATTTTTATTGTATCTATGAATTTTCCTAAATGCTCCTCAGTTCCAGGGGTCTACATGCATTTTACCCATCATACACACTTCATTTCTGCTTTAAATTGGGCAATATTACAAATTAGAGAGTGCCGAATGAAAACCATATTTCTTTCTGTACATTTTGTCCCTTTTTCTTTAAAGAATTAATCACTCAAAAATGAGAATTGTCATCTTTTGCGTTACTTTTGTTTAAAACCTGTGATTCTTTCTTGAAGCACAAAATGAGATACAATGAGATTTGAATGGGAATCACCATAAAAGAAGTCAAAATACATCTAGTATGTTATATGATTGAAGTCACATGATGAGGAACATACCTAAATCCTATTTTATTTTATTAATGACCTAAGTTATACACAAACAGCCTTCTCCTTTGCTGTAGCTCTCAAGTCTAATTCGGGTATGAGACAGAAATGGCTCAAATTTCAGTTGACATTACTTGCCATGCCGTATTTGTATGAACACAAATTCAATTGAGATTTCAGAGCTATGACAGAGAGGAGAATTTAATGAATGGCGTCCTAAATTTGTGGCTGTTTTGATGATTTCAGAAGAGTTGTGGATTGCAGTAGCACCATCCCTACTCACTTTCAATGTATGGAAAAGAGCAGCATAACATCTTTTTTGTGTTCCACAGAAGAAAGTCAGGTTGTACTGGCTTAAACATGATGGCAAGTAAATGATGAGAATTTTTGGGTGAGCTATTTCTTTAAAATCCATATAAAGGTGTTGTTTTGAGGGAATCTTAAGCTGTAATTATACGTCCCGTTCGAAATATATCTGTTAAATGTCTATAAATGCAATTACGAGCCACATGAACTAACTGCATCCTTGTCCCCTGAGGCAAGTCATGTGGTTGAGTGGGATTTTGTAATATTACCTCTTGCATAAAGCCAAAATTACCCATGGATTTGAAACTACAGGGCCCCAGCCTGTGACCTTTTTCTTTCGTTCTTACGTGTTTGGGAGAAAAACTGTGTGATAGTGTGCAATACATTTCTGATCAGTGATAAATGATTGTTTCAGTTTTGGTTGAAGGTGGTTTTACGAGCCGGTTGGGTCTAATATTCCCGGCCGTTGTGAGATTGTGACTGAACATTACTGAGCCTGAAGAAAAAGCATTTTTACTCAAGCAGCTTTGACAATTAAGAATGTGTACTCTTCATTTGTTTGCATAGATGTGTGTGTGTCTGTGTGTTTCTTTTCCTGTACATATTTATATCGTGCCTTTTAAATATAATCACCATTCAGTAAATGTATTATCTTAAAGGGAATTACTGAAATATGACAAACATATGCAATATGACAAACATATGTTTGTATTGTTTGTTTTTCTGGTGAAGTGTTAACTTTGACTCATAGGCCTATGCCGTTTGTCTGTCATTTTCTTTAAGTTTGGTACTTTTGATGTGCGCTGACTTCATTTCTGCATAAATAATTTTCCTCCATAGCCCAGCCAATCAGATGCTGTTATTCTTTCACTTGAATGCTCTTCTGGTGCTTTTATGTCCTACTTTGTTTCCTGCATTTTTCAGGAAAAAAGCAAAATGATCTAGTCCCTGTATACTGTCTATTATATACACCTAATTGAAGATACGTGACTGTATCATGAGATTTTGGGATTTGTTACTAATGCATAGACAATCAAGGGATGTAACAGCTATTTTAGCCAGAGAATAAGTACTCAATCTAGCCCTGGAATTACTCTTCAGATTTCAGATTAGCAGGAGAACCTCTGGCATATTCAAACTGAAACTGGCTGAAGAAGCAAATATCTGTACCTACACTGTTTATGGTTTTGTGTAAGTGAAGTTCATTAAATACTTTGAGGCTGGCCTACCTGCTTGTTTATCTCTCGACTCATAATCTCTTTAGCATACTTTTAAAAAAGAGTACTTATTACAGAAATAATATACTTTAAAAGAACAATGTAATGTTTTTGGACACTTAATTACATGTAAGTTGCAATTAAATGTAAATGTATTGTTTACATTTATATTAAATGCAGTTATCTGAAATTTAGGGTGTTGAGTAGGAATTAAGTTCATATGTAAATTCATAATTATTATCTTTAAAATATGAAGTGTATTGTCACTGACAAATGTACATTTAACCCTCTTTGGTAGGGCCGGATTATCCACAGACGGGATTGGGCGAGTGCCCTGGGGCACCAGCCAATAGGGGGGCACCAAGTGATTGAGATAATGACTAGACTTTTTTTTTTTTTAAATCATGTTTTGTATATATATTATTTAGCTAGAAAGATACAGATACAAAATCACTTCAAATGGTCACCCTAGGGCACTACACCGTGTTAATCTGGGCCTTGGGACGAATTATGAAATCAGTCAGAAAAAAAGAATGACTTTATATTTGACATATTTAAGGTTAAAATCATTTTCCAAAATTATTATTTTTTTTTTAGTTTTTTTTTTTTTTTACATCTGACCTTTTGATCTTTTTTCATAGATTGTATGGGATGTCACACACTACCGTTCAAAAGTTTGGGATCGGTAAGATTTTTAATATTTTTAAAAAAAGGTTTTGTCTGCTCACCAAGATTGCATTTATTTAATTAAAAATACAGTAAAAACAGTAATATTGTGAAATATTATTATAATTTAAAATAACTGTTTTCTGTTGGAATATAATATAAAATGTAATTTATTTCTGTGTTGGAAAAGCTGAATTTTCAGCATCGTTACTCCAGTCTTCAGTGTCACATGATACTTCAGAAATCATTTTAATATGATGATTTGCTGCTCAAGAAACATTTATTGTTATTATCAATGTTAAAAACAGTTTTTTTTTTCAGGATTCCTTGATGAATAGAAAGTTCAAAAGAACAGCATTTATCTGAAATACAAAGCTTTTGTAACATTATACACTACCGTTCAAAAGTTTGGGGTCAGTAAGAATTTTTATTTTTATTTCTTTGAGAAGAATTTAAAGAAATTAATATTTTTTTCAGCAAGGATGCATTAAATCAATCAAAAGTGACAGTAAAGACATTTAAAATTTAACAACAGATTATATTTCAAATAAATGCTGTTCGTTTGAACTTTCTATTCATCAAAGAATCAGGAAAAAAAATCTTGTACACAAATATTTTGTACATCTGTGCACAATAAATGTTTCTTGAGCAGCAAATTAGCATATTAAAATGATTTCTGAAGGATCATGTGACACTGAAGACTGGAGTAATGATGCTAAAAATTCAGCTTTGCCAACACAAGAATAAGTTACATTTTCAAATATTTTCAAATAGAAAACAGTTATTTTAAATTGTAATAATATTTCACAATATTACTGTTTTTACTGTATTTTTAATTAAATAAATGCAGCCTTGGTGAGCAGACGAAACTTCTTTATAAAACATTAAAAATATTACCGATCCCAAACTTTTGAACGGTAGTTAATACTAATATGTAATTTTTGTTGGTTGAATATTATTATTGTATTTTAAATTTGATTGTCTCTGTGTCATTTATAAAATAATAAAAAATTATAATCAAGTACTTTACATGTACTTTATATTAGTCAACACATGTAAGTAAGTCTACTTCTTTAAAGCATGACAAAATATTATTAAAGCACATTTTAAGTGTTCTTACAGTAAATATGTTAAGAAATTAAGTCATGAAAGTGTAATCTTTAAGTACTCTATAGTGGACTTTAATGTTTTAATACCTGCACATTCAGTATAAAATGTTAGTATTTCTTGAATTAGCAGAGTTGGAATGAACAAAACTATTAGAATACTTTATTGCAAGGTAGAAATAACAAGGACTTATTCCTCTTAGAAATGTTTGTTTTTCTGCACTCTTATAAAGCCACCATAACTGACATATGAAAATTTCAGAAATTTACATTGTCTAGCTGTATGTTGTATAATTTGCTCTCTAGTCATCCAGAATCAGTAGGTTGGTATAGTTATAATCTTGTTGCTGTTGTTTTTTTGCTGTAAATGTAAGAAAAAACCTGGCAACCATAGCTGCCATGTTGTTGTTTGTTTACCATACATTTCAGATTTTTTGCTTTATAGTGTAGTTTGCTCTCCAATAGTCATCCAGAATTAGTGCAGTTTACCCATCTTGCTCTACTGAATGTGTTTGATTTGATCACAACTACATTTTAAAAGCTAAAATTATGGGTCAAAAAAAGATACCTATATTATTTATTCTATTTAAGATAATAATAACGAGCTAGATCAGTTTAAAAAGATGAGAAAATTTGATAAAAGTTGTTGCTATTAAGAAAATAGCCATGTTAGCAGAAAACAATGTATTCTGTGTATAAATACTTTTTTAATTACACTTTAAGTTTAACCAAGAACTAGAAGGAGAAATCAGCAGTTATGGCCCTCTTCCTATTGAGAACACAAGTGACGGGTTGAGCAGGAGCTGCAGCTGTACCTTCAGATAAAGATTCCAGGGAGTCAGCATAAAATGCTGTAGCTTGTTTGATATTCTGTTGTTCACTGGGTTTAGGTATTTTCTGTTCATCATAGTTAGGATGAAACCATCTGTAGTATATAAATTTCAATACAATTCCAGAAATGTACAAACCTAGTAGTATCGGGATCACAATGTAGGGATTTAAGGAGCTCCAACAGCCTGTATACTCAAACACCTTCCACCACCAGAAGCCCAGCAGCATCAATGTGTCCAACCCCATGACACAATAATAGAGAACAGTCTTTAAATTTATGTTTCCTGTTGATACTTTAAACCAGCTGAAGTACCAAACGAGTCCAACAGTAGCTCTGAAGAGCCATTCCCAACCAGGACTTTTCATGTAATCTATTTTCTGGCTCCAAACCCCTAAAACCAGCAGCATCCACAAAGACAGGAAGTGAGCTATGATGTAGCATGGCAATACAGTGCAAAAGAGTGCCAGAGCGGTTACACGGGGAATGGTCAGCAATAAGTTGCACAGGAAGTAGACACCAGTGGAGATCCAGCTCATCTTGAATTTTTCTTGAAGAAAGGCATGCAAAAAGGTACGTATGGGCAAAGCTATGGTAAAGGCAATGGCAAGAGCTGATGTGAGGATTTTCAAACCTGAAAGAAAAATCATTGCATGTTATTAAACAATACCACACAAGCAACAGTGTTCTTCTGAATATGCCAGTGATGCATATAATCACAACCATGCTGATACTGAGAAATGCATATTGGCACTGCTGAATGGATCAATGTTTGGAATGAATTGTTTTTTATTCATATATAATTGATCAGCACACAGACTAGCACATAAAATATGGCAAACATGCTTATGAGGTTTGAACTCACAGTTCTTCACATTTAAAGTCACCATTAAATCAAAATTGACGTCTGATTTTTTTTATGATTTATGTGTAAAATTCATATCCCTTTAATCTTTAATCTTTCATTTAGTGTTCAAGAACTACCTGTCACTCACACAAGATTTGAAGCAATCAGCAAACGACAATGATCCAACATTCCAATCAATTCCAAATTCACTAAATCAAGTCCAGCCCTACATTTTCTTTTTTATCTTGTTTAAGAAGCCATTTCACTTGGATATACAGTGCCCTCCACAATTATTGGCACCCTTAGTAAATATGAGCAAAGGAGGCTATGAAAATAAATCTGCATTGTTTATCCTTTTGATCTTTCATTCAAAAAATTCACAAAATTCTAACCTTTCATCAAAGTAAAACGATTGAAAGTGGGGGGAAACTCACATTATGAAATAAATGTTTTTCTCTAATACATATTGGCCACAATTATTGGCACCCCTAGAAATTCTTATGAGTAAAATATCTCTGAAGTATATTCCCATTCATATTTACATTTTTTTAGCACACCAGGGTGACTAGGAGCATGAAATTGTCCAGCCATGACTTCCTGTTCCACAGGATCACAAATATGTGTAAACACAAAGGCCAAATTCCCTTAATCATGCATCACAATGAAAATATAGTTCTAATGTGCAGCAAAAGATTGTTGAGCTTTACAAGAGAAAGTGGCTATAGCCATTCTTATATATAAGAAAAAAGCTAACACATTGAAAATCCCCATTTCCATCATCAGGGCAATAATTAAGAAGTTCCAATCAACTAAAGATGTTACAAATCTTCCTGGAAGAGGACATGTGTCTATAGCGTCCTTATGCACAGTAAGGGGGAGAGTTTGAGTGGCCAACGACACTCCAAGGATCACAGCTGGAGAATTGCAGAAATTAGTTGAGTCTTGGGGTCAGAAAGCCTAAAAAATAATTGCCAAAGAGCACATCACCAAAATAAAAAATCCTCCTCGCTCATCCAAAAACAAACTGTCAGACACGACTGGAACTTCAAAAGGGACCTGGTTCTATGGTCAGATGAAAAAAAAAAAAAAAGCTTTTTGGCAGCAAACCCACCAGATGGGTTTGGTGCAAACAGGGATAAAAAGTACCCCATGACCACTGTTAAATATGCTGCTGGATCTTTAATTCTGTGGGCTTATTTGTTTTGCTGGAGGTCCTGGACATCTTGTTCAGATACATAGCATCATGGATTCTATCAAATACTAACAGATAAAAGGAGCTGGGAATCTGAAGGATCTGGAGAGATTCTGCATGAAGGAATGGCCTCTGATATCTTGTCAGGTGTTCTCCAAACTCATCAGGCATTATAGAAGAAGACTCAGAGCTGTTATCTTGGGAAAAGGACATTGCAATAATTGGGTGCCAATGTGAACTAGAGCAAAATATTTATTTTATAATGAGCTTTTTCCCCATATGCAATTGTTTTACTTAAATGAAAGGTTAGAATTTTGTGAATTTTTTTAATAAAAGATCAAAAGGATAAATAATGCAGATTTATTTTCACAGCCACCTTTGCTCATATTTACCAAGGGTGCCAATATTTGTGGAAGGCACTGTACATCACAGTAGAGAAGAAGAGAAGAAAGACTCACAATTTCTGTTCGTTTTTTTCATTTTTTGGTGCTTGATAGTTAAAATCCACTTTCTTTATATAAAAAAGAGGTAAAGATCTTCTTTTGTGTTCCATGTAAATTAAAAAAATCACAGAATGACATCGGGGGAGGGGGGTCAGTCAAGCACGCATCAGCTGACTCCCAGGTGACTTACGTCTACCTATAGGAATATGACACCTATCACGGCATTCATATATAAGCTCCTCAGTATTATCAGCAGCTATTGCATTTCTCAGGAGCTAATTACCCTCCTCCATCCCCAGCTCCTCCTCTCTTCAGTCAAGATTGGCCTTATGATTCCCCTGAATCAGACTAATTCTTGAAATATGTGTACATTGATCTTGAATCATTGTGTTTTGTTATTGCTGTGATCTCGTGATTGACAGGTTGTCCTGCTCTTTTGCCGGTAAACACGTCATCAGAGAAAAGATGAGATGTTGTAAGAGGGAGGGGAAGTTATTTTTATTAAAGATGACAAGTTAATTAAAATATATAATAATAATTTTCATGAATAAATTGTTTATAATAAATACTGCAGCATTCTATCCACCTTATTCCTGACTAGCCTACTAGGTTTCGAATTATGTGTTGCACTTCCGGTTTGGGGAACTTCCATTTAAAACGACAAACTAATGGTTTCAAATCATAAGGTTGCCGTACAAATAATGCTTATCGGTCAGTTGACTGAAGGAGCTGTCAATTTTTCTTTCATGTTTTATTTTCAGACATCATGAGAATAACGTAATGCTTGGTATTTTAACATAGCATGCTATAACAAGAATATCTATGGCAAGAGCTCTTTTCAGTCGCTGCTTTCTATCCTCGAGATTATTTTCTTTTGTCTATTTGCATATCGCTGTAAGAGTATGAAAAAGGACAACATATACTGCACATTTGTGGTCTGTTCTCCCAATATAATATATTTTTATACATTTATAGAGCGAGCCTTGACTGTTTACAGCTTAATGGAAGTTACACCCATAGTGCGTGCAAAGCTTCATGGGGCGTAGAAATAAGGTGGATTAAAAAAAAAGTATTGTCAAATTTGATTTCATAGTGACTTTAAGTGGTTCAGAGACACATAAGAACTTTTTGGCTAAATATGTAACCTTTGTTCCCTGAAGGAGAGCATGGAGACGTCTCGTCAAAGGACAGACGAATTGGGATCTCGCTTAAGGCTGGAATACACTACACGACTTTTGCCCCGATTTCCCCCCTGATTTACAGTCTGAACAAGTTGACGCTAGCTGACAAAAGTCAGAGCCAGTCTGCAGATTTGAGCCGACAGATTCCATGGAAAATCGCGTAGTATATGATGGTCATAGACTCCGATTTTTTAGCTTCAGATTTTGATTCCATCCAGTCGGAGGATATCAAATCTGTTTGATATTTTGAGCCGATTTTAGAACACATATCAGTGAACTATATGTGTTGCTAATGAATACAGTATAAAGTTACACGGTACAGTCATAGGCTATGCTGCCCAAGCTATGCAAATCAAGGGTGCGAAGTTACAAAGATCGAGAAAAAAATTGAGACTACTGTCCAAGATCGGGCAATAAGGAAAAACGTACCTCATTCAGCTCACGAATCACAGCGCTTGACGAGTAATCATGTTGAGACACTATTATATACCACTTACAGCCGCTAGATGAAGCCGCGAGCTCGCGCACGACATGCATGAAATAAATGAGAAAACGCAGAATCTGCCGTTTGTTTAGTAATTGTTTGCGGCAGTTTCGTCACACAGTCGGGTCCAATTGAACCGCGAGTGTATCCATTCAAACTTCATTAACCAACAGCAGCATGTAAACACACGATAGCCGAATGTTTGTTTAACAAAGTGTTTAGCCGAGAGAGTGTTTAACCACTGCACACGCGTCATGTCCGTTACAACATCTCGCGCATGAAATGGCATTTGAATTTGGAAAAGAAACACAAAACCGACGGGAGCAATTTCTCCGGTTGTAAACAGTGATTGGATCTAACACCTTAAAGGTGCTCTAAGGGATGTCACGCATTTTTAGGCCAAAACATTTTTTGTCACATACAGCAAACATCTCCTCACTATCCGCTAGCTGCCTGTCCCCTGAACACACTGTAAAAAAAAAAATCTCTGTAGTCGCCACAAGCTCCAAAAACGGCAACAAAAACTACCTGGTTAGACTTGTGCCGATATTCGGTAATGCGATAAATCGCGATAATGAATATGCACGATATTGTAATCGTTGGCACTTCAGAATACCGTAAATAATAATTTATTACCAATTATTATTTTTTTATAAGGCAATTAAGAATACTTTAGCTCACGTCACTCTCAGGTTGAAAAATACGGAAATTCTTTCTCATATACAGAATACTAAGTGGTGCTCCACCATAATAGAAAAATTACTGTTAGCTTTGTCTTGAGAGAGTTAGCAAACCACATTCTGCGGTAAATCCGGATTCATTCATTATTAAATATGTTAGGCTAATATTCATCACTATCCATTATACATTTACGCTTTATCCTGGATATATAGCTGGATTAAAATGTCAGAAGCTGCGAATTATTGATTATATTACATTAAATGTACACAGCGACTGAATTTATTATATTAAAGGTAACAACTTGGATAATCATAAAACTACACAAATTACCTCTAACTCCTGTCGTAATCTGTCCATACTGACTGTGTCTACCGATCCCTGTCTAGCTCCAAATGCATTTGGCTCGTATCTTCCACTACTGCGGGTCATCTCATCTCCTGCATTTGATTCACCTGTCTGTCATGCGTCTCCTAGCAACCAGGCGCATGTTTCTGTTTGTGTTCCGAACGATTTTAAAGTCTGGTAGTGTATGATGCCCAGCTTTTCTCTGTAACCATTTACAAAGTCAGCAAGTGTATGATGCCTAGTGTTTTAAAAATCTGTTCAGATTTTAAAAAACGTGTAGTGTATTCCAGCCTTTAGAGGGACCAATGTGCTTCGAGTGTAAACTAAAGGAGCTAAGCAACTGAGGAGCTGAGGAAGTGACCTGGACAGCCCCAGCAGTGGCCCAGCAGCTATGGTGATGATATGAGATGTCTCTGTTCCCTCCTTCAGGAAAACGAGGGTTACATACGTAACTGAGACGTTCCCTCTCAGTCGATCACTCTCAACGTCTCCTTGAAGGACCAACGAATTTGGATCATAACCAAAACGGCATTGGTGCTGCCCTTCCAGTGCCCTGCCTAAACCTCTTGATCCCTCCATGCCACTGGGAGGTGGGATAGGGCTTACACAGAGAAGGCAATCACTGCCCACTCAGTGAACTTGGATCACTTGGTACTTCGTCATGTCTGGCTGCCAAGAGTGAAGGAGGAACTCAACAGGGTTTGTCCTCCAGAGTAAAGTAAGCGCATTTAGGTGCAGCAAGCCAACACTAACCCAGGGCCTCTAAGTTCCACTACCCATGTGAGGTGAGAACACAGGAGGATACCAGCTCAACACGAAAGCTATCCACCTGTTTCCGCGGGGCGCTACTGTAAAAGAGAACGTGGGTACAACTTCCGGTGAGGTGGCGGAAGCAGCATACCAATGGTATTTTGTGTGCTAATTAGCGAAGAGGCTAAGTGTTTTTTGGATCATTGTTTACTTTGTAAAGTTACAAATCTTTATGAGAGATGTCGTTACAGCGCTCAGGGACAACATCTCAGTTTAGTACATTTATTAGTTAATAATATCACAATGCAATAAGGGCCATTCCACCGAATGGGTGACATTTGCCTACTGTAACTTTTAAAAATTAAACTACTTTTTTTTTTCTTTTTTCTACACTGAATCTAATAGCACTAATATTTAACTCTTCAAAATGTATATTGGTCAATCTCAGGTAACTTTATTTCATTTTTTACAAGGTTTCAAAGTGGGAAATTGATGCATTTTTCTCAGTCCTGTTACCAAAAATCATGTGTCTTTTAAAAAGCAAGTTTAAAAGCAATGTCAACTATTTTTTTTGTTTTCCTATCACAAAAGTGTTTATTTTAGAGAAATGGTTGATTACATGTTTAAATAATTGATATTTGTCTCTAAAAATCAGTAATATATGCACATAATGTGTATTTCTTTTAAAAATGCAAAGCCATCTTTTAATTTCAAAGGAGACCTAAACCTCAAGTTTAATTTATTTTTTATCATGTCATTAATTAAACTATTGGTTAAATGATGGACATAACACAATTGAGAAAAACAGTGGTTTATCTTTATTTTTTAGAGAAAAACAATTTAATAACAGGACTGAACATTGCGTAACAGGAATGAACGCTGAGTAACAGGACTGAGTATCTGTACTCTCTCTCTCTCTGTGTGTGTGTGTGAGAGAGAGAAAGAGAGTGAGTGAGTGAGTGTGTGTGTGTGTGTGTGTGTGTGTGTGTCTGTGAGTGTGCATGGCTTGTGTGTGAGAGAGATGTGAAGGAACGTAAAGGAACATGCTTGTAGTTTGTCAGCAAAAACGATGGAAAGATAAAGAAGGAGACAAAGAAGGAGAGACTGAGAGAATGGAGATGAAGTGTGGCGGGTGTATGTGCCATGGTGGGTGTTCCTGGCTCTTGGGTTCTCTCCATCTTCACGTTCAAAACAAAAAATGTTCAGTTGCAGAAAATACACCGAACAGTGTTTTAGCTAGAATGGCACTGAATTCATGAAAACAAACTTGTCTGACCCTTTCTAAAAAGCTGATTCTAGTTTGGCCCAGACTTCTCTCTCAATTTCCATGTGACGACCTGTGACTGGCCTCGGGGGTGGGATGATACACACAATGTCCTCAAACAAGTACCAAAGAATGTCTTCACGGGCTGGCCAGAAAAACCTGTTGACCCCAATCTTTTGCATACAGCGGACCTCAACTTGCGTTTCACTTATATCTGTGATGACTCCAGGGTATAGATCACCATCGTACTTCAGCACACACCATTTACCAACAACTTCAAGACTTTGCCACTGATCTTCTGTCACTGTGGGAGCCATGGGAGCCGTCTGCTGGTTGCTGAACTTGAAATGCTTTGTATTAAAGCACCCACAGTTCAGATTTTGTGTTGTTGTGCACAAGCAGCTGACGTCCCTGTATATCAGTACTCCATGGGCTAGAGACACAACCTGATGGATCCTCATAATGGACGGAATTGGTGGCACATCATTGGGCATCTCCAAAACTGCTTTATCAACTGCTTCCTCGCTGACAAAAAACAGCTTGATTTTTGTGTTTGTCTCTTGCAACACCTCAAACAGCTCTGCAGCATCAGTAATGTCCCTTCCTTGGCTCACCAGACTATCCGCTCTCCTCTTCAGGGCCCCTCCCACACCATCTGGGGCACCCTTCCCATGGCTCGCCTCGAAAAAGTTCCAAGTACCAGCAGTGAATCCTTGCCTGAAGAGCTCAGTACAAAACAAGAGCAAATTACCCCTTTGTTTGTATTGAGTGCAAGGGCCATCGCTGTAAAAATGGATAGTGGACACCTCCGGATATACACTCTGCACATAGTCTAGCACAGGGGACAGGTGCTGCCAGATTGCTGGCGGGCCCTTTATTCTTGAGGGTGACACTGTGCAGAAGGACATCGGGTGAGGGGCTGCATGCACATAAAGCACACCTGTGTGCAGTGTTGCCTGCTGATGTGATGCTCCGAAGTGGACGGCCTGTATTTCTTTGCTGTACTTGCAGAGGTAATTTTCAGAAAAGTCAACATGAATTAAGCATTCATGTGCTTTTAAGCTTTGTCTCAATGCCCTGTAGTGGGTAAACTGATTGTTAATGTTAAAAGTGTGTCTCTTGAACCTGTGCAGCAGCAGGTTTAGCTGTTCCAGCATTTCTTCTTGAGTGGTATGGAATTCTTTTTTGATTGTGATTTTAGATGTTTTGCCATTGGGATCATTCTTGTGCTGCTTTTCCACAATTACCCACTGGATATAAGACACTTTATTCTCTGGATTGTACTCTGTAGAGACTGGGCAAGAGAGGTCCTTGCACGCAGAACATTCTCCATACATGCACTTCACATTTTCTGTCTCACATGAGATCTCTTTCACAAGGTTATCCAGATTGTTGGTGCTGATTACTTTCAAGTAGTGTAACTTCTGGACAAGAAAACCCAGATTCTCATGCATCTTGCACATGCATGTGTCCCGATCACTCAGAGTCGGATGAACAACCCAAAAAGGTCTGAGCTTACAGAAGAGTGAGTAAGAGATGGAGCTTTGTTCTTCAGCCAAAAACTTCCTGTGTAAATTTTTCATGGTATCCAAAAGGAATCGTTTTTGCTTTTTGTTTTTCTTCTGAGTGAGGGTCTGCCTCTTCCCAGTTGTGATGCGACTCACATCATCCCTTGAGTAAAAAGCCCTCACTCTACTTATCAGAACATCCGCAATCCTGTTGTTCCGCTTCCGCTGGTAGGTGTAATTAACCGTATTCTTCTCATTGTTTCTTTTGTTTGAAAAGCCAAATGAATTTTGAGCTAAGCGTTGCATTCTGTACTTTTTCAGAACTTTTCCTGTTATCACTTTTGAAACGATTTGCTTTTCCCTCTCCCCCTGTGCATTTTTGTAATTGTTTCGTATGTCCTCCACCAGAGCTTCATGAAACAAAAGAGTCTTCCGAATGGCCACACTTGAAACATCTTTCAATTTTTTGTTTACCTTTGTGCGTGGAGATGCATTTTTCTTTTTAATGCGTTGGAGTTTTTTCTTGTACTTTTGTGTTTTTTTGGTTTCTTTTTTCAACAGAACCTTTAGTTCTTGAATTTGTTTATGAAGCTTCTTTCGTGTTTTCCGGATTCTTCTCTGCCCTTGATCATGTTGCCTAAAAAAACACATGCATCACAGTAAATTACACATTGCAATAGTCAGGAAAATGTACTGTTACACTGTTAAATTAACTTCTATGACCTGATAGCTAAATTCATAACCCTGGTTTCACAGACAAGGCTTCACACTAAAATGCATGTTTGAGCTGTTTTAACTGAAGGTTACTTACACTAACATATATTATAATATGTCACTGCCATTGTTCTGTCTCAAGATGCACACCAGTAATGTTTTTTCTATAAGGCACATTTATTAAAGCTTCTTAAATGTCCTAATTGAACTAAGGTCTAATCTTGGCTTAACCTAAGCCCTGTCTGTGAAACCGGGCCATTGTGTAACATAATCATGTCTATTTTCATTAACCCTAACCCTCTAGCACATTGTCTTTGGCACATGATCCATTTCATGAAGTAGACCTGGAAGTGCTTGGCTCTGGATGTACTGCTTGCTCTGGTGATAACTGGGGGCTGTGCGGAGGGGTGACGAGATGTTGGAGGGCTTCTTTCCTGTCCTTGATCCTATGGTAATCCTCCCTCCACTGTCTGCGACGTCTTCGCTTTGCTCTCTGACTGAGGTCACTGATTAGTTTCCTCCTGCCTGACTCAATGTCCCTCCTGTATTTTTCACATTCTCTCTCTAAATATTTCTGTTTCCTCTCTGGGTCTGCATTGCGATGAGCGCGATAGAGTCGCTGCTTTTCTGCAGCACTTAGTGGTGGATTGGCTCCCTGTAAGCATGGTATTCACATTGTAAAACTGACAACTACAACTACAACTTAAGTAACTGTAAAACTTAAAAATTGAGTAAATTGTATTACATAAACTTATATTCACACTAATAAATCAATACACCATATGATGATACTCAGTCCTGTTACCTATTACTCAGTCCTGTTATGGTTTATATGAGTAACAGGACTGAAGGTAACAGGACTGAGTTTTTAGCATATCATTAGCAAATACATGAAATATAGCCACATAGCATACATGCTAATAGCATGAGGATAAAAAGCAAATTCTAGTGATTTATCAAACATTTGTAAATTTAAAATAAACAAATAACATCTAAAAAATAATTTAGGTAACAGGACAGTATGTTAAGATTGACCTTCTCAGACAAAGTTGCAATATCATCAAATATACAAAAAAGAAAATGAGAGGACTTACTTTTGGTCTTCCCATTGCCTTCAGAAGATTCAGATGATGCAACTTCCTGTTGAAAATGTGCCTTATGGAATATTCCAAGTTTTTCAGGGGGGAAATGTGTTAGGGTAACAGGACTGAGTGAAAACCGGGGGACACGACTAAAATGTGTATTATATCTAAAATATTATGAATTTCTCATGCAAAAAAACATTTTATATCATAAATTGGATAAAACGTCATACAACAATGCAAACAAAATAATATTTCTGAAGGATTTTAATCATTATATTTCATGGTAAAGTACAGAGATAGAGTGTGGGGACATGCAACAAATGCTAATTTTTAGTGTTCTAAGTAGTTTTTATAAATGTTTTTAATTATATATTTTAAATTTGCAGTTAGCATAATGTGCAGGACACTTTGCTTAATAATAAAATGTATTTTAGAGTTAATGTTCATGCATTTTTATACATATAATGTCCTGGGGACTTAAATGTTACCCATTCGGTGGAATGGCCCTCAAACAGTTTTTGTGCCCTTAATTGCCCTTTACTTTACTGACCTTCCACAAAAGTGCTGCTGCATGACTAGAGCATCCTGACCCTGCAATACATGAACAACCCGCTGTCTGTACTTCACCTGTCACTGATGCAAGCACCAAAGCTTTATGATGTGATATTTTGCTCCTAACGTGTCGTGCGTGCCAGAGCCAGTCGCGTTTCCACAGTCATATGCGATGCTAAAGTCTACTTATGTTAACCATTGCGAAAATAAATACACACGTTTATGGAAAATATCAGAGACTGCTTGCAGACAATTCTTATATGATTTTCGTGTATTTATTTGGTTTAATGTTTTATCTGTCTCTTCCCAATGCGTATCTTTCACAGATTCACACACTCCGGTTAACTCGTATAACTCATAACTCCTGTTGTCTTCTCATGAGCTCCCTCTGTTGCTCTGGCTGAAAGGATCAGGATAGATAGACGAGAGATCGCGCAAACATCCTCGGATTGCAGTCATCGCATAATTTAGAGAAAAAACAATAGAAATGCTCAGAAAAGTGACGTAAACAGGGTATGTTATCAATATATTTCTAAATGTGTAAGCCTTTGGATTTAAAAGCCTTAGTGGAGTTGTTTTGTGCATTCTCGTGATCGTAAATAAATGGAAGCAGGCGCAACTGAATAGGTATGTGTTTTCTTTTTATGTCAATATGAATATCAGTAAGATTTAGCATGATTGATGTGCACTCCTGACATAAATTAATAAATTACTATTACTGTAACATTTTTTATTGTAAAACATTGTTCAAATATTGATGCTGCAATCTTAAATCTTTAAGTAAAAAACAAACGTTCGCAAGTTTGGATCGTTAAATCTTGAATGACTGTCAACTGTTGAATGAATGAGTGTCACGTCCAGCTTGTTTACTTTGAACCGGAAGACACTCCCACGTTTGACGCAAGGCCTCATGGGTAGGGATGGGTATCGTTAAGCTTTTAACGGTATTACTACTCTTACCGATACTCCTTATCGATCCGGTGCTTTAACGGTATTCTTATCGGTACTTTTTGTTGTGTTTTTAATGAAAACAAGAAACAAATTGAAAACAGAATTAACATTGCTTTATTTTTTTAAATGTAAAATAAATAAAATAATTATTTGTAGTAAAAGAAACAGTCATGTTTGAACAAATAACTCTTATACACAAAACAAATGAACATAAAACAAATTAAATGAACAATATTTTCCTTACAATATAGGGAAATATAGTTATATAATAAATATAATATAATAGTTATATATAAACTACAATATAGTTTTCACTTACTTCCGACATCAGAGCCACTGAAAACGCAGTGGATGGATTTATTTACGAAGGAAAGGCGCCACTCAAAATTCCAAAATACGTTTATGTTTGCACGAATCATTTTTTGACTGACTGTTTTGAGAACGAGGGTCAATTCAAAGCAGGTCTTGCTTCAAAGTTAATCCTCAAGTGTGGATCGTTGCCTACTGTTCGCGATCCAACGTCACCTCCAGAAGAAGTAAGTGTATTTAATGTTTTTTGAGCAAATAGTCATTTCAGTCGATGTCAGCCAATTCAATAACAAATGCGTCTAAAGTTGTTGTCGTCGTCGTAGAATGTCTGTGTATATAATTTAAACCTTGTTTGTATAGTGTGTATCCACACGTATATATATATTTTTTAAAGATATTATATTAAAAACTGTGTATGTTTTCTGTATGTTTTCATCCATTCCGGGATGGTCTACCATACATGATGGAGTGACTTGAAGTTTTTTCATCCGTCTTGTAACCTTTGATACAACAAATAGCGTCAGACAGTTTTATGTCACGTATTATTTTTTGCAACAATTACAAATGTAAATAAATTAATACCTGTTCTATCTCTGCAGCATATATTTTCTGGTTCTGTAGCCATCTTCTCACATTTGCCACATAAGCACCTGTAGGACAAGTAATGTCAACATGACGCAACCGTTCCCTCGCATAAATATAATTTCATTTGTACTTAGCAAACGTTATCACAGTATTTGTGTTTGTAGTTTCAAAAAATTGCGCGAACGTTATCACAGTGTGTGTGTGTGTGTTGCACATCCATAATTGCAAAGGGGACGCGATTAAAACTCTATAAGTACATAAATGTATCAAATAACCATTCAGAGACGTCCTGCTCCATTCTCAATTGTGTTTCTTCTGCCGGAGTCTCTTCATCATCTGGGTCTGATTCCGGTTCAAACATGTACGGCTGAATGCCATACAAAACAGCGGGTCTCTCACTCTCAGCCATTCTGCTTCTACCGACTGTTTATTGCCATAGGTATGCAAGTTACGCCCTCATGCAAAGGCAGGGCGGGGATATGCAGCTCATTTATATTTAAGGTGGTACACACCAAAACAGCTCTTTTTAAAACAGGCCCCAAAAATGACATTTTCAAATGGTTATAATAAATTAACTGTGGGGTATTTTGTGCTGAAACTTCACAAATACATTCTGGGGACACCCAAGACCAATATTACATCTTGTAAAAAGGGGCACAATAGGTGCCCTTTAAAGTAAAGTGGCCACCACTGAAATGCTGTCTCGCCAACATGTAGAAAGTGATTCTTCCCAAAGACCTGGCTCGAAGAAAACAATCCATAGACTGATAACAGAGCATTTAGAGAATGAACAGCTCAGCTCCGAAGTGAAAAGCTGATATGCACTTGGACTTGCTGCTAATTTATACCCACACTGTTAGGCAGAGCAGCTGAATGCAATAATCACATGCCAATGTACATTGGCTCGTTTAGTTTACACTCGAAGTAGATTGATGTCGAGAGTGACCGAACTGAAAGGGAACTGTAATCTGAAAGTAACAAAGATTTGAAGTGTTCTGGATTTGAGACAGACCTGTAATTAGCTCCAGCTTTCCTCTCTGTAAGATTATAGACATCATAAGTATGAGTTGTGGGGCACTTTCAGAAAATGCCTCAAACATACGTAGCATCTGAAGGTCCAGGTTCAGGTACAGAGCAACACCCTCTGTGTTTCTTCTTTGTTGAAAATAAAGCGTTGTGGAAATCTCTATCACCCCAGCATACCTGTGAACACAATGTCGTTACGTTTACCTAAGCAACTTTAATACAATAAATATAAATATATATAATAAATTTACTTTAATACAACAAAACTTTACAACAGCCAACAGTGAGGCCACAGTTTGAATTTTGTTCTACATTACGAAGTAGGCTTCGTAGACTAGCTGATTATGATCTGTGCTGTTATGAATACTTATCCACTTTTTCATGAGAAATGCTGTCCAAATGTCCCGTTTTTAATGATGACGTCTAAAGTCCCCACCAAAGGAAGTAGTCCCTTTTAGCAATTTGTTAGCAACCGCCGATATTAAGACACAGTAAAAGTTTAAAAAATCATAAGTGGGTTACATCTGGTGTGTTTTATGTCATAGATCAAAACGTGAAAGTATTTAGAGGCTTTATTAACCACAGACCTTATTTCAGGCGATTTAGCAAAAACCCATTCAAAAAACCCATAGACTTTACGGCGTTGGAACCGGAAGTCCTAAAATGCTAACTCGCTTCCGGGTTTTGCCTACAAAAATGCGTCATCCCTGAGGCACTCTATTACCCCACATACACTTGACCGGAAGAAGCAGAAGCAGCGATTGTGGCATAATAAAAGTTCCGCTGCTCTCGAACCGTGTGTCGCTCTCGTCTCAGAGAGCAGGAGCTCCAGAGCTCCTGCTCTGCTTCATAATACAGTAACATTTATAATCTCATCCAAGAACATGATTTCTGTCAGAGAAATTTTTGCTTTTTCACACTTAAATGGATAGTTCACCCCAAAATGAAAATTACCCCATGATTTACTTACCCTCAAGCCATCCTAGGTGTATATGACTTTTTCATGTAATTAGTTTTCATTTTTGGGTGAACTAACCCTTTTAGTACACTTTTTAAAAGTGCACATTGTAATAATGTCAAATTAAAAGGTTTTACTTTAAAGTACATTTTAAATCATTATGTTTTAATAATATTTTTGGGCTTTAAAGTACGCTTATTTTTATGTGTTACATACTGAAGTACATGTAATGTACTTCATTAAAATTTTAACTGTAGTGTGTTATTCAATATTACATTTAAAGTTAATATATTTTAAATATTGCTAATTGAAATTTCATCATGACAAATGTGATATTACAAATACATTAAAATATATGACATTCAAGTCAATAGAAATTAAATTAAGGTACATATATTGTAGTTTACCATAAATGCCTCTCAGTACGTTCGGCAGTACACTTGCATTTCAAAAAACAAAAGAATTATGAAATTACATACAAAGATGTAATCAAGTCTAATTTAAATGGGTAAAAAAAAAAAAAAAAAAAAAAAAAAAAAAAAAAAAAAATATATATATATATATATATATATATATATATATATATATTATTATATATAAATTTAATCTATAATGCATTTTCATGTAATTGCAATTAACATGCATTGAAGTGTCTAAAAACATTATATTCTTTTAAAGTAAATTATTTCCATAATAGTAGTCTTTTTAAAAGTATGCTAAAGTGTAGGCTACTTTTTTCCACAAGAGTATTTTAAGGAAAATCTGTCACCAACCTGAGGAAGACTCCGAGCTGAAGGAAGTGGAATGGTTTGATCAGTTTATACTTGTTTGCAAATGTTTCCACCTTAGTCTCAAGCTCATCCAGGCAATCAGAGTACCAGAGCCAGCTGAACACCTGTAACAATACTGAAGAGCCCAGCAGCAGAAAGATCATCACCGCCATATACACATAGTCCCCATTCTGATAAAATGACACAACATTCCGAATGTCCAGTGCTATATCCAGCAGGAAAAAAAAAAATCCAGCCAAAGTAAACAGGTATTCCAATAAAGAGTAATGAAAAGGGAAGCTCTCCTCCGTAATTGAGTCCATTGTAAGAAACCTTTACAGCATGACAAAGTAAATACAAAAACCTCCCTTTTACATGGATATATATTCTGTTAAAAAGAAATGAAAGAGAAAGTAAACTTTACACCCACACATAAACTTCTCCCACGTCAGGTATTTGAATAAGTCATGTGAGATTATGAGTGATGTCACTCAAATAAACAGTTGCTCTAATCCTCCAAGTTAAAGTACATATAGGAAAAGAAAACCTTTACTATAATACCTTCCCAACCCCCCATATTGGAGTAATTATATAAGTGCAGGTGACGTTAAAACAATAACCTTTTACTCCACAATACTAAGGTTCTGTGGGTAGTCATTAGGGGTTAATATGCAATTGCTTAAGCTTTCTGGGTGGTTTACAGTGCTGCATAGTAACTGATTCCATGTAATCTGGATTACATCAGGATTACAATCAGATTCCAAAAATGCAGGGTTTACTTCCAAAGAAAATCCACCTCAGGCTGTCGACGAAACTCAGACAGGCAGTCACATGCTTTAATAATTCCATTGTGGGTTTCCAATTGTGTATCACCCAGGTACACAGTGCAACACAGGATCAAAGAAAGAACAGATGACAACATCAGTGTAGGTTGTGGATATTATTTTAGTCATTAACACAGTTCCTATTCAATCAGTCACGTTCAATGTTACGTTGATACTGAGTGGTACAGAAATGAGCCAATGGACATTGGCCAGTGAGATTTGCATGTCGAGTCACACCTACCCAGACATATGGGTATAAATAGGACTGGCATACTCACTTTCATTCATACTTTGCTTCAGAGCCAAGTAGTTATCACGCGATCGCTTTTTTCCAATCACCTGCAAAGTGTCATGATTTCTGTCTGATTTGCCATGTTTTGTTGTCTTGTCTCTGTGTCTGTGTGCCCTGTTGTCTCTAAGCACATCAGTTTTGTTTTGACAGCCCTCCATGTGCTCTGCTGTCAGTGTGGCGTTTTCCCCTCCCACTCGTTATTCTTATCTTCAATTGTGTTCTCTGTCACACCTGTTGCCACTTATCCCTCATTAGCTTTCCCCTATTTTAGATCATCTTGTGCTCAGTCTTTTGTCAGACCCCTGTTGTATGTTTGAGCTAACGCTTCACTTGTGACCTTCCTTTCTTGTTTGCCTAGTCTTGCCGTGTTGTGTCTTTTAGGCTCCAAGTGCTGTTTTGTTTTGTTTCTTTTGTTTTGAACTGCTCTTTCTCATCCTGCCAGACTTTTTTGTTCTACTACCTGCCCTGGCTATCTTTGTATCTATTGAGACTTGGATGAATTGCTCCAGCCCCTCTCTGCATTCTCAACACTCTCATCTGAGAACTTAGTGAGACTTCGACGCTGCGTCACGGACAACGCTCTAGTCAGAGTGACTTCCATGCTGCGTCACGAGTGATGTTAGGACTTTGCTTTCAACTTTCTCTATTTTGTGTTCCTGTTGTTTTTTCCCCTGTGCTCAGTGAGAGCAAAATAAACTTTTCTGTTACCTGCAACTGAATCCGTATTTTCCCCTGACAGAACGGTCTAACCCAAAGATCGATTAAGCAGGTGCAGACCAAGTCAGAACTGCAGTAAGTCAGCAGGGAATTCTTCTGGGACAGCATTCCGGTCAGTTAACTGCCACTTCAAGGGAGGTTGAGTGCCTGACAGCTCAAGTAGCAGATCTCAATCTACAGATACAAGAACTCCAGCGGGAGGCTTTGGCCAGCAGGTCAGCTGCTACTTTTGGCCATTCTCCATCTGAGCCTGAACCCCATGCCAATAATCCGCCGCCCCACTTCCGCGTCGCCGCTATGTTACTGAGGAGTCCCAGGTAGCATTTGTTATCACCCTCTTGAAAGGAAAGGCCCGTGACTGGCCAACGGCTGTGTGGGATGCTCAAGCTTCATTCTGTGCAACATTCAAGGACTTCAAAGCTGAGATGATAAAGCTATTTGACCGCTCTGCTCCGGGCGATGAGGCAGCCTCCCAGTTGGCGTGGTTGAGTCAGGGCAGACGTTCCGTTATTGACTACTCAATCCAGTTCAGAACACTTGCGGCCACCTGTGACTGGAACAAGGCGGCTTTACGTGCAAGGTTTTGGGAGGGGTTGGATGACGACATCCAGGATGAAATCATCACTCACGAGCTGCCTCATGATTTTGACACCCTTGTGGAGCTGGCGCTTCGTGTGGAAGGGCGTCTTCAACGTCAACGCCAGCGGTGGACAACACAATCTCCCTGGATGTTGGAGGAGGGTGTCTTCAGTGCTGCTTCCAGCTCCTCGTCTCCTTCAGAGGACCCTGAGCCCATGCAAGTGGGGCGTCTTCGCCTCACCCCTAAGGAGAAGCAGGATCGTTTGCCTCTACTGCGGGAAGGCCATTGGGCTATCCGGTGTCCTTTAAAAGCCGGAGCCCATCAGTAACCCGGGGGATCCTGGTGGACACTACTCCTTGTCATGACTCCCCCATCTCACGTACACTGCTAAAGGTCTCTCTGCAGTATAAGGACACATCCATTCCTGTTCTGCTCTGATCGACTCAGGTGCCAAGGGGTACTTCCTGGATGTCACTGTTGCTGCGCTGTGGGGTATTCCTGCCATTCCACTTCCCTCTCCTATCTCTGTCCGCTCCCTCAGTGGTCTCTTCATTTCCTCCATTACCCACTCCGCACCTTCCATAAGTCTTATTGTATCTGGCAATCACCGTGAGGTGATTGAGCTGTACCTCCTAAATTCCCCGGGTGCTCCCATTGTCCTTGGGCACCCCTCACGTGGATTGGTCTGGTAATTCTGTGTTCTCTTGGACATATGACTGTGCCATCAATCTCCTCCCAGGCACTTCTCCGTCGTCTGTATTCCCCATCTGGTCCTGAGAGAGAGGCCATGGACAAGTATATTCAGGAATCCTTAAATGCCAGCCTCATCCGCCCCTCTTCCTCACCTGCTGGGGCTGAGTTCTTCTTCGTTAAGAACAAGGATGGCTCCCTGCGACCCTGCAATGACTACCAGGGTCTTAATGACATCACCATAAGAAACAGGTATCCTCTGCCTCTGATGTCATCAGCCTTTGAATTGCTACAGGGAGCCAGGATCTTTACCAAGCTAGACCTCCGTAATGCCTATCATTTGGTCCACATATGCGAGGGGGATGAGTGGAAGACAGCATTTAACACCCCAACAGGACACTTTGAATACCATGTTCTACACTTCGGGCTCAACAACGCCCCAGCTGTCTTCCAGGCCCTGGTAAACAACGTGTTGAGAGACATGGTGAACAGATTTGTCTTTGTGTACCTTGATTATATTCTCATCTTCTCTCCCTCCTTGCAGGTACACATTCAACATGTCCGTCAGGTGCTACAACGGCTGCTGGATCCCACTAAGGTAAGGGCCGTGGCTGAGCGGCCAAACCCTGACTCTCGGAAGGCGCTGCAGTGGTTCTTGGGGTTCGCCAACTTCTATAGGCTATTCATCCGGAACTTTAGCCTGGTTGCTGCACCCTTAACAGCACTCACCTCACCTAAGATACTCCTTAGACCTGCCTTTACTCTCATGACTTCAGTCTGATTTGCCATGTTTTGTTGTCTTGTCTCTGTGTCTGCGTGCCCTGTTGTTTCTAAGCACATCAGTTTTGTTTTGACAGCCCTCCATGTGCTCTGCTGTCAGTGTGGCGTTTTCCCCTTCCACTCGTTATCCTTATCTTCAATTGTGTTCTCTGCGGTACATCGCAGTACATCACAATGCTGGCCATGCCTCCCAGGCCATGCCTCATCCCCTCCTGGGACCTCTCTGAAGTCCTTTCGGGCCTACAGAGAGCTCCCTTTGAGCCGCTAGAGTCAGATGAGCTTAAAAACCTTTGAAAACAGTGCTCCTGACCACGCTCGCTTAAATCAAGAGGGTGTGGGACATGCAACCATTTTCTGTCAGTGATTTGTGCTTAGAATTTGGGCCGGCCTTGTCTCACATCATCCTGAGACCCCGGCTTGGATACATGCCCAAAGTTCAGACCACTCCCTTTCGGGACCAGGTGGTGAACTTGAAAGTGCTGCCTCTGGAAGAGGCAAAACCAGCTCTTGCGTTGCTCTGCAGAGTTTCAGTAGCTCAGGGTAACTCTTTGTCTACTTTGGGGAGTGAAGGCTGGTCCGTGTGCCAATATTAGGTTGGGCGACACCGAACACATTCGTCAGATTTTTTAATCTCAGAGTGGACCTGGTGTCTTCCTGCGTGGATTAGGGTTAGGGTTAAATGAAAACGAAAACTAAATGAAAGTTAAATGAAAACAAAAGTGGCAGAGTTGTGTTTTATAACATATCTTGTTTTATTGTTGCCTAAAATATACATACAAAGATAACCGGAGTAGCCAGAGAGAGCTGAGTGACCCTATCAAGTACGCTACTGTACCATTTCCAGTATCACCGGACTTGTGTCCTCCCATCCTCGGAAGTCCGTTCTCCTGTCTTAATTATGTCCTTAATAACTACTATGTACTTAAATTAATCATGTGATACAATGCACTTACTGTGCACATACATGTTTTTACATTGAACTAATATTTTAAAACTACCTGCATATAATAACATATGTAATTAATTTCTGTATTTACATCTATAATTAGACTGTTAATCCATCCCATACACCTTAACCTGTCTGTCACCAATCAAAACACCAATACTGTCCCTAACCTCACCAGTATTCCACTTCAATAGCAACACAAGTGTTGTGAAATACAACATGGACACAATAAGTACATTGTACCTATTTTTTTTATTTAAAGGTGCCATAGAATGGAAAATTAAATTTACCTTTACATAGCTGAATAACAAGAGTTCAGTACATGTTAATGACATACAGTGAGTCTCAAACACCATTGTGTCCTCCTTCTTATGTAAATTTCATTTGTTTAAAAGACCTCCGAAGAACAGGCGAATCTCAACGTAAGACCGACTGTGATGCAACAGTCGGGATCATTAATATGTACGCCCCCAACATTTGCACATGCCAGCTCATGTTCAAGGCATTAGACAAGGCAGTATTAAAGGATTAGTTCACTCTTAAATAAACTTTTGCTGATAATTTACTCACCCCCATGTCATCCAAGATGTCCATATCTTTCTTTCTTCAGTCAAAAAGAAATTAAGGTTTTTGATGAAAACATTCCAGGATTTTTCTCCATATAATGGACTTCAATGGGCACCAAACAGTTCAAGGTCAAAATGACAGTTTCAGTGCAGCTTGCTGGTCACCAAGGTAGCCAAGGCACACATAGATTTAGGTCACTAGTGCAAGGTCGGTCAGCAAGGTAGCCAAGGCACACATAGATTTAGGTCATGAGGCCATTATAATAGTGTCATAAATATTTATCTTGATCTCAATTAGAGTGGTACAAATTGAATTTGTCATTAAAATGACGTTGTGTTGATTACTCTGTCAAATAATTTTATAACAGCGTCATGAATATTTTTCTTGACCTCAACTACAGTGGTACAAATTAAATTTGTCATTAAAATGTCATTAAGTGTCAATACTCTGTCAAATAATTTTATAACAGCATCATGAATGGTTTTGATTTAATAATGTTTTATTATTATTATTTTTATTTTTTTTATATATAAAGTTTCCGCCAACAGAAGGTCAGATAATAGACAATATCAAGTTTCTTAAAAAAGATGACACCGTTATAAAATAATGGTAACACTTTTAACTAGTTGCTTATTACTATTAGCATGCATATTACTAAAATATTGGCTATTTATTAGTAATTATTAAGCACATATTAATGCTGTATTCTGCATGACCTTCTTCTACATTCTTAATCCTACCAATACCTAAACTTAACAATTAACTATTAATAAGCAGTAAATTAGTAAATTAGAGTTTATTGAGGGAAAATTCATAGTTAATAGTTTATATATGTGTTCCCTATACTAAAGTGTTACCAAAATAATGTAATGTAATGTTCACCCATAAAGCTAAGTAGTTTCTTAAGTTTGATAATTAATCTGCTATGTCATGTTTATGACAGGTTATGATGTATTGGTCTATGTCATGTTGTCATAACACAGACATCTCAAACAATGTCATCTTTGCATTAAAACTGACATAATTGAGCGAATGACATTTAATGACAGTTGTCACAAACATGCATAAAACCACCTTTATATTCATGACATGTGTCATGTCATGATTATGAAGGGGTCATGTCAGTCTTATGCACACCCCTTCAAGTAAAGTGTTACCGAAAATATTTTTAGTGTAATCTAAGCAATTTCTGTCCCTCCATAGACAGCTACAGACTTAAAATAGTTCATAAAGAGATTGTAAATCTATTCCCTATTAATTGAGCAGTTTAGTCCAAATTTACTGAAGAGACTCAACTGATATGATGTACAGATTTTATTTAGGCTTTTAATTATGTAAACATTGATCAGAAAACATAACCTTAAACGAACCTGCTAGGCGTGCGAGAACAAACATCTTGCTGAAGCTTAAACTTGATGAGTAACACACGAGAATGAACCTCAATGGTTCTCGCACGTCAAACAAACATGCTTGAGCTTCCATTTAACACAAGTGATGTATGTGTTGATGAGTGTTTATATGTGAATAAAAGCCTAAATTAAATCTATTTATCATATAAAGTGACCGAGTAACTGATAACTGGAGATAAATTGAAATGGATCCGTGCATTAGTCTTAAAGTGACAGCAGTCTAATATTCCTGCTGTTGTCTGTGTTTTAAATGTTAATCAAACTGCACTTCTTTTTCATAAGGGATATGTTTAGAGGATGATGTAGTTTACATCCATAATATCTGAGAGAAAATGTTTATAGTAAATTTCTTTAATTAGCAAAGTTGGAATGAACAGAAGTAATAGGATACTTTATGCCAAGGTAGAAATACATTTCTCAATGACTTTTTCCTCTTAACAGTGTTATTCTTTATATAAATCAAAACAGTTTTCTGAAATTAACATTGTCTGGCTGTATGTTGTATAACTTTGCTCTCCAATAGTCATCCAGAATCAGTAGGTTTGTACTAACATTGTGTCAATGAAAATATACAGTTTTTGTTGTTTTGTTTGTTTGTCATTTTTTTTAAGCTGTAAATTTAAGTCAAATCCATAAACCTAAAATGTTCCATAAAGTTCTGGCAACAACCACAGCATTTTTCCGCACCATACATTACAGATTTGTTGGGTTATGTAGTTTGCTCTCCAGTAGTAATCCAGAATCAATTAGAATTAAATGTATATGATTTGATCACAACTACATTTTGAAAGCTAAAAGCATGTAGGAATGGGTCAAAAAGAAAATCTGTATTATTCATTCTTTATTATTTATTCAAAGGGTTTTATTTTTTAATAATAAATATAAAAAAATATTTAACAAATATATTTTTAATCTTTTCAGAAAATTATATACAACACAAAAATATAAAATGTTGATATTTTTGTACAAACAATGTTTTCTGTGTATAAAATATTGTTTTTTATATAAATAAAATTTTAATTACATTTAAATAATTTATGATAGAACTGGACCAGAAAACTGAACCAATAACTAGTGATAGAAATTAGCAGCCATGGCCCTTCCTCTCTTGAGAATTCCAGTGACAGGTTGAGCAGGAACTGCAGCTCTAGCTTTAGGTGAAGCTTCCAGGGAGTCTGTCTCATCGTTATTCAGTGCTGCAGCTTGTCTATCATTTGGTTCTTCACTGGGTATAGCTAATTTCTGTTCATCACAATTAGGATGAAACCATCTGTAGTATATCATTTTCAATATAATTCCAGAAATGTACAAACCTAGTAATATCGGGATCACAATGTAAGGATTTAAGGATCTCCAACAGCCTGTATACTCAAACACCTTCCACCACCAGAAGCCCAGCAGCATCAATGTGTCCAACCCCATGACACAATAATAGAGAACAGTCTTTAATTTTATGCTTCCTGTTGATATGTTAAACCAGCTGAAGTACCAAATGAGTCCAACAGTAGCTCTGTAGAACCATTCCCAACCAGAATGTTCCATGAGATTTGTTTTCTGGCTCCAGGCCCCTAAAACCAGCAGCATCCACAAAGACAGGAAGTGAGCTATGATGTAGCATGGCAATACACTACAAAAGAGTGCCAGAGCAGAAACACGGGGAATGATCAGCAACAAGTTCCACATGAAGTAGACACCAGTGGAGATCCAGCTCATCTTGCGTTTTTCTTGAAGAAATGCACGCATGCTGCGGTGGTACATAGCTACGGTACTGGCTATTGCAGCAGCTGATGTGAGGATTTTTAAACCTGAATCAAAAAACATTGCATGTTATTAAACAATATCACACAAACAATAGTGCTGTTCTTCACATATAATCAGTCAGCGCACATATATAGAGCACATCAAATATGGTAAACACTAAATATGCTTGACACACAGAACCAATGAGGTTTGTTCTCACACTTCTTCAAATGTAAAGTCACCATTAAATCAAAATGGACAATTCTGATTTTGAATGGAATATTGCAGTGCTTTCTGTAAATGATTTATATAGGTGCTGGTCATATAATTAGAATATCATCAAAAAGTTGATTTATTTCACTAGCCTACAGAACTAGACTGAGAGACCATTTAAAGGCCTTTGCAGGTGTTTTGAGTTAATTAGCTGATTAGAGTGTGGCACCAGGTGTCTTCAATATTGAACCTTTTCACAATATTCTAATTTTCTGAGATACTGAATTTGGGATTTTCCTTAGTTGTCAGTTATAATCATCAAAATTAAAAGAAATAAACATTTGAAATATATCAGTCTGTATGTAATGAATGAATATAATATACAAGTTTCACTTTTTGAATGGAATTAGTGAAATAAATCAACTTTTTGATGATATTCTAATTTATTTGACCAGCACCTGTGAAAGCACATTGTTATTGTTATTATTTAATTCATATACCTAATCTTTAATCAAAAACAACCTGTCACACACAAAAGCACGACAATAAACCAACAATCCAATTTCCCGATGGACAAAATCAAGTCATGACCTACATTTTTTATCTTCGTTGAGAAGAAAAAGATCAGATATACATCACACAGTAGAGAAGAAAAGACTATCACAATTTCAGTTTCATGCTATTTTAAAGGTACCTTTTCCTTTTTAGGTCAATTATCACTCTAAAGTCTGCATTAAATGGAAGTTGCAATCATCTTTTCTTCACTATTTTGACATATTAGAGTGAAATGGCTTCTCAAACAAGAAAAAACAAATAGAGCAGGACTTTGAGGGGTTCAGAGACACTATAATCTGAAAGAAACAAAGATTTGAAGTGTTCTGGATTTGACCTGTGATAAGCTCCAGCTCTCCTCTCTGTAAGATTATAGACATCATAAGTGTGAGTTGTGGGGTACTTTCAGAAAACGCCTCAAATAGACGAAGCATCTGAAGGTCATGGTTCAAGTACACAGCCACACCCTCTGCGAAACTATTATTTTTTTGACGAAAATGCTTTGTCGAAATCTCTATCACCCCAGCATACCTGCGAACAAAAGGTACATGCATTTACTCAAGCAACACTTCATACAACAAAACTTTACAATATAGCCAACATTGAGCCTAGAGTTTGAATTTTGTTCTACGTAACGAAGTACTTTGAAAAAAAATGAAAACAGTTTGGCTCCAGACCTAATCAGTTGTTCTCAATAATGATTAATAAATAGCTGTTTAACTTTGATTTAATGTTGATTTTTAAACAAAAAAAATTCACCCAAAAGACTTTTATATTGAAAAGGCCGAATTGTTGTGAACACGGAACAAGACGCAACTGACAAATGCTTTGACTAGTGCTGTCAGTGCTGTCTGTCACGGGAAAACCCCTTAACTGTTAAAAGGACAAGATAATACATCAGACTATTTTTTATTATGAACATGCTAAATCTGAATGCAGGTAATAAACTCACTCACTCTAACTTTTTCTCACAATACTCTTCTACATAATACAGTAAGCTTCAGCTTCAATGAACAATATCAACTGAGAACATACAGTTTACGTTGCTAAGAGTGGTTGGTAAGAGTGTTGTGTATTGATACACAGAACCATTGGGTGAAGCAGTCATAGCCGTGTTTTATCGTTATCTATTGACCAATCAGAATCAAGGACAGGAACTAACCATTTTATAAATGTGAATAAAAGCCTTAATTAAATCTGTATTTTATAAAGCAAGACATATGGGTGAGTAAATAAGAGTTTGGGTGAACTATCCCTTTAAGCATTCATCATTTTATGAATGAAGTACACTTAATTGTACTGAATGTGCACTTGTATTGTATTTCAAATCTTAAATGTATATTTTAAAAAACTAACTGCAGTAATTGCAGTAACGAATGCAGTTGTATTGTAAAATTAATGAAATATATGGCCATGTAAGTATAGCTACTTAAAGCTAATACATTTACATGTCTACTGTATGTTTAACACACTTCAAAGTGCACATTGTAATAATGTCAAATAAAAAAATAACATTTTAAATCATTGTTTTAATATTTTGTTGTTTTAAATAAGAATACATATTTTGATGTGATGACTTCAAGCACATGTACTTGATAACAATTTTAACTGTAGTGTTATTCATTATTAAAAGTTAATATATTTTTTCATCAATACAAATGTGTAATTACAAATATATTACAATACATTACATTCAAGTCATTGTAGTTTACCATAAATCATTGTCAGTACATTCAGCAGTACACTTTAACCATATTTAAAAACCCAAAAGAAATAATAATGAAATTGCATACAAAAATGCTAGTCAAAAAACTCAAACTAATTTGATTTACTATAGATTTAAACTATAATGCGTTTTCATTTCATTGCAATTAACATGCAGTAAAGTGTCTATAGGCTACATTCATTCAGTTCTATTACATTCAATTCACACTTTTAAAGTATATTATTTCCATAAGTACTCTTTTTAAAAGCATGCTAAAGAGTAATTTTTTCTACAAGACTAGAAAAATAAACAAATCTGTCACCGACCTGAGATAGACTCCGAGCTGAAGGAAGTGGAATGGTTTGATCAGTATATGCTTTTTTGCAAATGTTTCCACCTTAGTCTCAAGCTCATCCAGGCAATCAGAGTACCAGAGCCAGCTGAACACCTGTAACAATACTGAGGAGCCCAGCAGCAGAAAGATCATCACCGCCATATACACATAGTCCCCTTCCTGATAAAATGACACAACAGTCCAAATGTCCAGCGCTATATCCAGCAGGAAAAAAAACAATCCCACCAAAACAAACAGATATTCCAATAAATAGTAATGAAAAGGGAAGCTCTCCTCCATGATTGAGTCCCGTGTGAGAAACCTTTACAGCATGACAAATAATAAAACCTCCTTTTTTATGTGGGTACTGTTTGAAAGAGAAAGTAAACTTTACACCCACATATAAACTCCTCCTATGTCATCTTTCTTTGTATGATTCGTCATGTGTGACTGTGAGATGAATGATGTCACGTGACCAGACTCGCATAGAAATGGTCAAAGTGCCCAAATGGTTGTACTAAAAAAGCTATAATACCTTATTTTATTTTCTTCTTTTTTTCTTTTCTAAAATGACACTATATTGGAATAATTATGTAAGTGTAGGTAAAGTTAATACTATAAACTCTACTCCACGATACTAGGGTTCATGGTCATTAGGAGTTAATATGCAATTGCTTAAGCTTTCTGAGCGGTTTACAGTCAGTGCTGGGTGGTAACTGATTCCATGTAATTTGGATTGCATTATCAGGTTCCGAAACCGAGCAGCGCAACACTTTTTAATGCTTGATGCCAGCCAATGTATATAAGCTGCTGAACATGACGAGACAATATACAGCAATAATTGCCTAGGCCTACTGTTTACGATAAATAATAATAATAATAATAATAAAACTGTTAAACGACGGACATTCATTTCCAGGGATGCACTTCTGACCTTTTTGGATTTTTCATATTTTAATGCCATTTACGTTATTCGTCACACATAGCACAAAGAAACATTAACGTAGCCTATATAGTTTTCAGCATGTCAGATAAGAGTGTGAATGTGTATCTTTTGTCAGGATTTTCTCAGTAATTTCACAGTCATTTGAAAATTATTCATAAAACTCGAAATATCATTCTCAAACTTACACTAAACATGGCAAAACCGCAACTTTCATATTCAAGTAGCCTATGTCCCGTGTTAGGAAAGTGTAAAATATATAATTTTCTAATTAGTTCACATGCATTATTTTACAGACTGGCGAAAAAGTTTGAAATAAGACTTCTTTAATGTTTTTGAAAGAGGAAGGCGGAATTTATTTAATCGAAAATACAGTCAAATAGCTGTTTTCTATGTGGATTTATTGTAAAATGTAATTTATTCCTGTGATCAAAGCTAAATTTTCAGAAACATTACCCCAGTCCTCATTACGCGATCCTTCAGAAATCTTTTTTTTTTTTTTCTTCCCACGTTCTGCACTACATTCTAAGACCATAACAGAGCATTGTTATACTGTATATGGGTAGGTATTGAACTTTAGCGATATTAAACTTCCCTGTATGGAAAAGAGATATGCATTTTTTTCAGAATTATTTACTATTTGCCATGTGCACCAGGAAAGACAAATTATAATGTAAAGAAGTATGCCAGTCATTCATTAATGTTAATGATAAGCATTTAATAATAATAAATAAATAATAATAATAAAAAAAATAGCATTTATATTTCTGTAAAAATAGCATTTATATTTTTATGTTATCAAAAGTGGTGTAAAAGAAATTGCGCACAATGAGCTGGTGGATTTTATAGTGAGGAGTGTTGCAGTGTGATGGGCTGCTTTGTGCCAGAAAGTCCAGAGCCACTTTTTTTGCCCCATTCCACCCCTGCAGTTACCTGTAACATTACAGAATTCATTAATTAACATATTGTTAAGATCAGTATGGACTAAAAACTTTAATGCTTTATCCAATTTATATCCTAAATTCTGTGGATGTCCCCACCAATTTCAAAATTTCATATGCCCTTGGTCATGCCTGTCTTTTGTGATTTCTGAAGCTTATCAGATTACATTAGGGGCCATTATCTTCATTGATTGGTTGATCAGAGACCAATCAGTGACCAGGCATTACAAACATGAACATTACAAACATGAAAAGACAGAAAAAAATCACTCATTGTCACTGCTCTTGACTGAATAATATTTGTAACTTTAATAAGAATTAATCTATATTTAATTTATAGAGTGAAGACTATGCAGTTTTATTTTACATTTGATTACTTTATTCAATTTCTTTCTGCCTACCTGAGTATTATTAGTATTTTTATTGAATCTATCATTGAATTGAATTGAGAATCACATCACAAATCGAAAAGAATTGAACTGAGATCTGGTGAATTGGAATCAAATTAAATCGGTGCATCTGTACCCATATCCAGTGCATTTGTTTCTGTTTTCAGAACATGCATGATTTAGAGGAAATTATCTGATCCCTCTAGGCATTAAACTGATTGTGCTAGAACAACATGCTAAACAGGTTTCTCAGTAAGGATCCATCTGCTTAAATGTACACGCTAACAATGAGTAATTGTTTTGATCTTTGTTCACAGGAGCAGATGTGTAAATATTCTGGCCACCACCACTTTGGTTCCTGCTTTAGTGTAAGTGAAGTAAAAATTAAAGTGATGTGACATGTAGCCAAGTATGTCCCATACTCAGAATTTGTGCTCTTCATTTATCCCATCCAAGTGATGCAGTGCCCAAGGAGCAGTTGGGAGTTCGGTGCCTTGCTCAGTTGTGGTATTGAGTGTGGAAGAGTACATTCACTCCCCCCACGACAATTCCTGCCAGTACTGAGACTCAAACCCACGACCTTTGGGTTACAAGTCCGACTCTCTAATCATTAGGCCACGACTGATTGACTGATTTATTGATTGATTGTACCATATATTTCAATTTTTTTGCTTCATCAATCAGAATCAGTTCAGTACACGTCTTGCTTTATTTAACATGCATAATTTGATCACAACTACATTTTAAAAACTAAAAGCATGTTGCATGCAGGAATGGAAAGGAAATCTATATTATTCTATTTAAATAATAGAGAACTTGACCACTTGATAAATATATATATATATATATATATATTTTTTTTTTTTTCAGAAAGATTAAATAAAATGTGTTATTTTTGTACAAAACGAGGTATTCTGTGCATAAATACATTTTTGTAAATAAAACTTTAATTAAATTTTAATAATTTATGATAGAATTGGGAGGGGGTTGGGGAACTAGTAGTAGAAATTAGCAGCCATGGTCCTCCCCCTCTTGAGAACTTCAGTAACAGGTTCTTCAGATGAAGCTTCCATGGAGTCTGTCTCCATGTCATAAAATGCTGCAGCTTGTCCAATATTCTGCTGTTCACTAGGTTTAGGTATTTTCTGTTCATCACAGTTAGGATGAAACCATCTGTAGTATATAATTTTCAATATAATTCCAGCAAAATGCAATCCTAGAAGTGTCGGAATCACAATGTAAGGATTTAAGGAGCTCCAACAGGCTGTATACTCAAACACCTTCCAGCACCAGAAGCCCAGCAGCATCGATGTGTCCAACCCCATGACACAATAATAGAGAACAGCCTTTAATTTTATGCTTCCTGTTGATACTTTAAACCAGCTGAAGTACCAAATGAGTCCAACAGTAGCTCTGAAGAGCCATTCCCAACCAGGACTTTTCATGTAATCTGTTTTCTGGCTCCAGGCCCCTAAAACCAGCAGCATCCACAAAGACAGGAAGTGAGCTATGATGTAGCATGGCAATACAGTGCAAAAGAGTGCCAGAGCAGAAACACGGGGAATGATCAGCAACAAGTTCCACAGGAAGTAGACACCAGTGGAGATCCAGCTCATCTTTTCTTTTTCTTGAAGAAATGCACGCATGCTGCGGTGGTACATAGCTACGGTGAAGGCTATTGCAGCAGCTGATGTGAGGATTTTTAAACCTGAAACAAACAAAAAAAAAAGTTGCATGTTATTAAAAAATATCACACAAGCAATAGTGCTGTTCTTCTGATTTATGCGAGTGATAATCACAGCCATGCAGATGCTGAGACTCTGAGAAACACACTTTGGTGCTGCTGAATGAAAATTTTTTTGGAATTAACTGTTTTTTATTCATATTTCATAACAAGCCAAGTTGATTAAAGGATTAGTCCACTTTTAAATACACTTTTCCTGATAAATTTACTCACCCCCATGTCATCCAAGATGTTCATGTCTTTCTTTCGTCAGTCGAAAAGAAATGAAGGTTTTTGAGGAAAACATTCCAGGATTTTTCTCCTTACAGTGGATTTCAATGGCTACCAACAGATTGAAGGTCAAAATTACAGTTTCAGTGCAGCTTTAAGGGCTTTAAACGATACCAGATGAGTAATAAAGGTCTTATCTAGCGAATTGATCTGTCATTTTCGAAAAAAATACAACAGTTTATGCTTTATAAACAAAATATCGCCTTGAACGTACTTTCCGCTTCCGCATTCTTCATAACGCTTACGCTGAATGTTCTGAATGACGCGAATTGAGCGTTACGCGCGAATGGTGCTTTTTGTGCATTTAGGGCCGTTACATAGTCAACGCGAGAAATGCGAGCGACGCGCTCCCTTTCATAGTCTAAACAGTGGACGCAAGCGTCACGGGCGATGCGTGTATGCAATACACCGCTCATGCAACAGGGGTAGTATAGAGTCGGGTGATATTAGTAGAGTCGGGTCACGTGATATTCAGATCAAAATGGCAACTGAAGAGGAGTGTATTCTGTTGCTGATTTTACATCGGCGGCAACAAAGGCAACGCAGAGATAGACGGTGGTATGTTCGCCCTTTAAATCAAAAAAGAGATCAGGATGGGGAGTTTGTGTCTCTGGTGCTTCCCATGCGAAGCCTGGACGAGGAGAGACATTTCCAGTATTTTAGGATGTATTTGAGTGTAATTGCGATGAACTATCGTATAAATGTGGATGAATACGTATAAGTTCGCATAATTTTTCCTCTTCGCCCGCCATTGTATTCAAACCTTCTTCTTCTGTAAACACAATATACTTGAATTAATGTACAATACTTGCAATGTCGCCCCCACCGACAACGCATAGTATTGCGTGCGCCATCGGCGCGTCGCGTATCAAAAACTAGGACGACACATTTGGCTACGCACCGACGCATAATGGCGTAGCCATTGTGATATGATGCGTAGCCTCGGGGACGCGTATGCGTACAGATGCGTTGACTATGAAACGGCCCTTACGTGTTTGTCGCGAATTCTCGTCTGACGCCCGAGTTGAAAAATTTGAACTTTGGCGTAAATTCGCGCCCCGTTAACCAATCAGGAGCCTGCTTGCTGCTGTGGCGGCAGGCCCGCCCGGAGTCACTCATTCAAAATGGAGGAACGACTGATATTATCAGTGAGCAGTCACCCAGAGATTTATGACACAAGTTCATACTTCTATAGAGACAGGAATAAAAAGGACCTCGCTTGGAAGAGTGTCGGTGAGATTGGGCAACCTGGTAAGTTGTAAATACACATTTCACTTTTGAGTCACGTACACGTTTATCGACCCGCGAATACAAAGCGGTAGCTCTCTCGATGAACGCACGATCAACATCAGCCATCTTGCAAACAGACAGCACTTGCCCCTCCCACAAGAAGCGGATTTCGCCTCGGACGCGCGTCAATTTCGCTCTAGACGCGCGAATGCATTCAAAATGTTCAAGCGGCAAACTAGACGCGGTAGACGCGAATTTGACGCTCTATTCGCGTTTGGTGTGAACGCAGCAAGCATTATGAACAATGCGGAAGCGGAAAGTACGTTCAAGGCGATATTTTGTTTATAAAGCATAAACGGTTGTATTTTTTTCGAAAATGACCGATCGATTCACTAGATAAGACCCTTATTCCTCATCTGGCATCGTTTAAAGCCCTTGAAGCTGCACAGAAACTGTAATTTTGACCTTGAACCTGTTGGTAGCCATTAAAATCATCCTGGAATGTTTTCCTCAAAAACCTTCATTTCTTTTCGACTGACGAAAGAAAGACATGAACATCTTGGATGACATGGGGGTGAGTAAATTTATCAGGAAAAGTGTATTTAAAAGTGGACTTAATTTCGCAGGAGTGGCACGTGAATCACCATAGGTGCATTCACCAGCATGCTCCAAAAGTGTGATAAGATTTGCTTGAGTCATTCTTATCATAGCGCTGATGATAAAATGTGCAACCCATTTGAACTCTATTGAGAATGTACCACTTTAAAATGTTATGGAGAAAGTCAGACATAATCCTGCACCAACACCAGCTTTTTAAAATACCCATGACTAGAATTTCTCTCTTAATTTTGTATTTATTGTTGTAGAATTTATTATTTTTATTATATATATATATATTTATTTTTTATTATATATACATTTACTTGTTATTTTGATTAAAAATGACAAGAACAGGTGAATTTAAAAAAAAAACAGATAAATCGATAAATTGTCAATTTTGATGACATTAAGTGCTTCAGAGACACATGATAAAATGTGCAACCCATGTGAACTCTATTGGGGTACCACTTTAAAATGTTATGGAGAAAGTATGTAATCTGAAAGATTTGAAGTGTTCTGGATTTGAGACAGACCTGTAATTAGCTCCAGCTCTCCTCTCTGTAAGACTCTATACATCATAAGTGTGAGTTGTGGGGCACTTTCAGAAAACGCCTCAAATAGACGAAGCATATGAAGGTCACGGTTCAGGTCAGGCTTACGCTCTCTTTTAGTGCGATGAAGCAAATGCTTTGTGGACATCTCTATCACCCCAGCATACCTGTGAACACAAGGTACATGCATTTACTCAAGCAACACTTCATACAACAAATCTTTACAATATAGCCAACATTGAGGCCACAGTTTGGATTTTGTTCTACATTATGAAGTACTATATGAGTAAACGGTTTGACTCCACATCAGTTCTCATTCACATTTAACTATTATTCACAATATGGATTAAAAAAAATAAGTCTATTAAATTTTGATTTAATGTTGATTTTAAAGAATTAGTTTACACACCCTTATGCTATTACACAAATGAAGATATTTTAATGGCATGAGAACAAACCTCATTGATTGAGGAAGTTGAAACTTGCTTGCGTGACACGAGAGAATTTTGCCATATTTTGTGTTCTGTGTATTTGTTGACCAGTGTTTATTTGTGAATTTTTAAAAAATCAATTAAATCTGTATATATGAGGGTGAGCTAAAACTAAACCTTAAATGTGAGGCTCTCTCCTTCACCAGCCAGTTTTAAATTGTCTCTTAAATCTCATGTGTTCTCTCCAGATTTTGATTAAGATTAGTTTAAGGGTTTTATGTTGAAGTTTTCTGATTGTATTCCGTTTAATGTGTTTTCCTTTAATGTTTTTTATATGCTCAAAGTTTTATTGTACAGCACTTTGTTGCTTTTAAATGTGCCATAGAAATAAATTTAATAATAATAAAATAAAAATAAACTTGACTTTTGACTATTTTAAATATTGCTAAATTGAAACTTCATAATTACAAAAGTGTAATTACAAGTATATTATAAAATACATGACATTCAAGATGAGAAATTACATATTTTAGTTTTAGCTTAAATGCTTATAAGTACATTCAGCAGTACACTTTAATCTTGAGTCACAAAACAAAATATTTATGAAATTATAAATAAATATGTACTTAAGTCCTACTCAAGTGGGTCAAAAAGCAGTCCAAAGTTCAACTAATTACATTTAATAGGCTATAAATTTAAACTATAATGCATTTTCATTAAATTGCAATTAACATGGTTAAGTTTCTGAAAACATTACATTCAGTTCATACTTAAGTATATTCTTTTTAAGTATTATTTCCATAATAATCTCTTTTAAAAGTATGCTAAAGTGCACTTTTTTCTTTCTTTCTTTTTTCACAAGAGCATTCAAGGAAAATTGAGAAGCAAATCTGTCACTGACCTGAGGAAGACTCCGAGCTGAAGGAAGTGGAATGGTTTGATCAGTATATGCTTTTTTGCAAATGTTTCCACCTTAGTCTCAAGCTCATCCAGGCAATCAGAGTACCAGAGCCAGCTGAACACTTGTAACAATACTGAAGAGCCCAGCAGCAGAAAGATCATCACCGCCATATACACATAGTCCCCATTCTGATAAAATGACACAACAGTCCAAATGTCCAGCGCTATATCCAGCAGGAAAAAAAGCAATCCCACCAAAACATACAGATATTTCAATAAATAGCAAAAAAAATGGCAGCTCTCCTCCATGATTCAGTCCTGTGTGAGAAACCTTTACAGCATGACAATGTTAATACAAAAACTTCCCTTTTTACATGGATATATATTGATCTAATAGAGAAAGTAAACCCGCATAAGTCCTCCAAAGTCATGTCTTTAAATGATTAATCACGTGTGAGAATGTAGTGAGTGATGTCACTTATGATGTCAGCATGTGACCAGACACACACAACTGGTCAAAATGGGAAATGCCTAATCCTCTAATCCACTAATTTAAAATAAACAGGTTTCACACAATTCCTTAAAAGACTAAATTTAAATACTACAAAAATGTATGTCCCAAAGGAAAGTTTCTCAACTGTAAAGTGTTCTAAATTTGATAATTAGTCATTAAAGTCTCTATCAACTTTACAAACAAACAAATGACATCTCCTGAAGTTCACACACAGACGAAACTTATTAGACAAGTGTGACATTATATACCTCTGTAAATAAATACAATATATTACCATAGTTCAATACACGTGTATATAATACATAGGCCTACAAGTACATTTATATAAATATAATATAAATATAAATTTTATTTAACCGTAATCATGAGATTTGCACAGTAGTCAAGTCTTGCGCAATTTAACGCCCTTTGAACAGAACATATACGCTCCTTTCGCAGGGCACTTAGGTCGAAGTGAGTATGTATTGAGTATGTGTGTATGATATAACTTGATATTATGGTCTCAGACCCTACTTCAGTGTAAATCTTTATTTTTCGCTCATTTGAAAATCTACCAGGAAAAAGAATTTGAGAATTTGAGGTCTCATTCATGTCTGTAGCACAAACAAGATATGCACTGAACTTTAATACTTAAAGGGTTAGTTCACCCAAAAATGAAAATTCTGTCATTTATTACTCACCCTCATGTCGTTCCACAACCGTAAGACTATCTTTCATCTTCGGAAAACAAATTAAGATATTTTTGATAAAATCCAATGGCTTAGTGAGGCCTGCATTGACAGCAAGTTAATTTACACTTTCAAACGCCCAGAAAGCTACTAAAGATTCACACAGTTCATGTGACTACAGTGGTTCAACCTTAATGTTATGAAGCGACGAGAATACTTTTTGTGCACCAAAAAACCCAAAATAATGACTTTATTCAACAATATCTAGTGATGGGCGATTTCAAAACACTGCTTCATGAAGCTTCAAAGCTTTATGAATTGTTTGTTTTGAATCAGTGGTTCGGAACATGTATCAAATGATCTCAAACTGCCAAAGTCATGTGATTTCAATAAACAAGGCTTTGTTACATCATGTGTTTTGAAATTTCAATGGTTCACGTGACTTTGGCAAACAAAAGATTCGAAAAGCTTCGAAGCTTCATGAAGCAGTGTTTTGAAATTGCCCTTCAATATATATTGTTGAATAAAGTCGTTATTTTTGGTGCACAAAAAATATTCTTGTCGCTTCATAACATTAAGGTTGAATCATTGTAGTAACATGTTGCAACTGTTTTAAATACATCTTTAGTAGCTTTCTGGGCATTTGAATGTGTAAATTAATGTGTTGTCAATGCAGGCCTCACTAAGCCATCAGATTTTATCTGAAGATGAACGAAGGTCTTACGGGTGTGGATCGACATGAGGATGAGTAATTAATCACAGAATTTTCATTTTTGGGTGAACCAAACACTTTAAGGTTAAGGCCTTGTTCAAATCCATAACCTTAGGTATGAACAACAGTAATAGTGACGCCAGGCTTAGCAAACATAATAAAAAGGCACATATTCTCTATATGAAATGCTAGTTATCTTAAAGTGAAGTAAAGGGATACCAGAAGTACCAGTCATAACTTGAATTCTTTTAACCGCCACATAATCTTCAAGCCTACAGTAGCTGGAAAATGCTTCCCATCAAGCTTGTTAAGCAAAGTCCGCTGTCAAGCAACCTAACAGGCAGTACACGTTTACTTGTAGTTACTCGGAAACAAATTAAGTAAATGAACAAAAGAATGCACAATAACCGTACATGAAAGACATAGTCTGAATAGGCTGGGTTTATTTATTACATACACAAAATGTTCAATGGATCCCTGTCAAAAAAATCCCTGAACAGAACTGAGACATGATGGCACAACCCATGATTGCTTGCATTCCACATAGCATGACAAGAGGACACATGTTTAACATTGCAAACCAATACTGAATCCTATACAAGTTGTCACGACATGCATATGGCATCCAATTCTAAAGAAACTACAGCTATAAACACCAAATACAGGAACACACAAAAGGGGACATTGGCTATTGGGTAATGTTGCAATACTATGAGAACTTCTGCTCTCAGACATTTCTGCTGATGACAATAGTGAGTTATTTAATGTATTGAAAAATAAATTCAAACTGTAGACCATAATCGTTAACAGTGCTGTTCAGATCAAGTCCATAGTGAAAAATAAGAATATATAACATATATTTTCACAAAATATAATAAAATGAGACCACAAATAGAAGCTAGTAGGATGATTTATGTACATTTAGATCCATGTCCATGTTTCTGAGCATTTACAGACTAGATAAATAATGTTTGAGTGTAGTCTTCAACAACTACCAACATGCTTTTGTCAGGAAATCCTGAAAGAATGCTAATAAAATTGGAAAGTGAAAGTGAGTGAGTGACATGAAGTCTAGCCAATATGGTGCCCTATACTAGTAATTTGTGCTCTGCATTTCACCCATCCAAGTGCACACACAGAGCAGTGAATACTGAACACACCCAGAGCAGAAGGCAGCCGTTTTGCTCAAGGGCACCTCAGTTGTGGATACTGAGAGTGGAAGAGAGCACTGTTCATTCACCTGCTTTTCCTGCCTGCTGAGACTTGAACCCACAACCTTCGGGTTACAAGTCAGACTCTCTAACCATTAGGCCACAACTGTACCTAAAAAGAGCTAATTGTTTAGAAAATCAATCTTAATGGGATCAAACCCAAGCACTTTAAAGGGTTAGTTCACTCCAAAATGAAATTCGGACAAAATAATTACTCGTTCTCATGCCGTTCCAAACCTATATGACAGAACATGATATGACAAATGTCATATGACCAAACCAAAAAACTGTTCTCATCGCATGCGCTTATTGGAGAAAGTGTTAACAGCAGAATGAACTAATGGACATCTATGGACTTTTAAGGTAATCAACTAACCTACCTAGTTTGTTTTGTTGTTGATGTTTTTAATATCCAAATGTTAGTGAGAAGATTAAAAAAAAAAAAAAATTCTATATACGAGGGACATCAGTTATGCTCATCTTTACTCGCTCTTTTTAAGGCATCTTGAGTAAAAGAGCTCTATATTCAACAAAGTACATACAAAGGAGATGTTTTAGAGAATATGGAAGTGAATTTGTGCTTAACCCCCATTTTAAAGAATATTGGTGACCAAACAGTTTTGGACATAATTGCCTTAAATGGACAAAAAAAAGATCAACCAAAGCCATGCAGGTTTGAAATGACATGAGGGTGAGGAAATGATGACAGACCTTTCATTTCTGCATGAACATTCCCTTTATGAATCAAAGATTGTAGGATAGTTTTCATTTTCATTTCATTTTCAGTTTATTTTTATACAGAAGCTCTGATTCTGAGAGGATTCTTGTTTGATCCCATTGATTGTTTCTAAATTATGACACATTCCATTAGAATTCTGTAAACACTTTAAACAATTTTCGAAAAACTTGATATAACATTACAACTGTACACATAGATTCATATGTACAAAAGATAGAAATAGTTTCGGCAAGATGACTAAGGATCAGTCACATATGTGCACATATTTCTATTCTACATTAAAGAAATGAAAACATTCACTGAGTCAGATTCCACAACAGTTGTGCTTCAAGTGAGTACTACAACTAGAGTAGAAAAAAACATAAATTTCGGTCTGTTCCCCAGACAAAGCCATAACTTTATATGATTTGGAATAGAGTTCATAAGACATTAAAAAAAAAACCTTTATGATTCATGTTGTTTTTTCCTTTTTGGAGCTTATCAGCCCACCCATCATCTTCTGTGTTCAATGGAAGACACAGAAAAGTCACACGGGTGTGAAAGTCATGAGGGTGAGTAAATGAGGACGATTTTAGTTTATGGTGACATATACCTTCAATACAAACAACAAAATTAATGACTTCAGTTCAACTGTAACATCATTCAAAAACCATAATTTGTATCAACGCTATGTACAGAGAATTGACAAATGTAATAAAAAGTGTGTAACAGTCAAACAAGCTACATACCATTCATTTTTAGAGTACCGATACATTATTTGTTCCACATTCATTTGTTTTAATTGCAGAGGAGGTGTTTGTTGTGTAAAAGTTAGCAGCATGTTGGCTCATTCTCTTGTTAAATCTTTGAAAAGAAGCACCACTGGCCTGAACAATGGTGTGTGGCTCCTTCCCTCCAGCCGAAGCACCATCGGCCCCAACAACATTGTGTGGCTCCTCCCCTCCATCCGAAATACCATCGGCCTGCATAAAGCTGTGTGGCTCCCCTCCATCTGATGCATCATCTGAAAATTTCCCCGAATCCGGAGGCCACCACAATTTGGGGTGAAAACAGCAATAGTAGAGAACTTTTATCATTAAGCCCAAGACATAACAAAGCGGGATGGAGATAATCAGACTAATGGCGTACGACTGGGTCGTCTCTGCGTCACGGTAAAACCACCATGTGGCCAACAGGATGCCAGTGTCTGAGATCATAAATGTGTGGTAGATGAAACTCCTGCCTCTGGTGTGTCCTTCAGACACATTAAACCAGCTGAAGTACCAGATTAGACCTATAGTGGCCCGGTAGAGCCATTCCCCCCCTGTGCTGTCCATGAAATCAGTACCCTGCCTCCAGGCCCATAACACAAAGAAAGGCCACAAAGACAGGAAGTGAGCAGCAATGTAGCAGGGCAACACAGAAGCAAAGAGAGCAACCGCAGCTACACGTGGGCCAATTAAAAAGAGGTTCCAAAAGAAGTAGACCACAGAGGACAACCAACCCTGCTTGTCTTTGTCGGGCAGAAATGAACGGAGCGACCGATGATAGTCCACCACCATCCAGGCTACAGAAGTAGTGGAGGCGACCACACTCACACCTGTGGAACAGAAACATCAGTGTCACATTTCAGTGTTTTGTACTTCCATTCTCTACAGCTGGGTCATAGACAAAAAGGAAGAAACAATGCAAAATGCATACAATGAAATCTAACTAATATAAATGTGCATAGCAGTGTAGTTATTATTACTAAAACCATTACATTAATTGAACTGAAATAAAATAAAACATTACATGAAAAACTTCAACTTAAATGAAAATTATAAATACTGCCTTGGCAACTAACTGAAATAAAATAAGTTAAAGTACTTAAATCACTTAAATTTAAACTGATGTAACTTGTAATGTAAATTATGTAATTTCCATTTTTTTCTTTCTTTTTTTGTTTCTGCATGTTGGTCACACCATGACTGGGTTGGTGGACCAAAAAAAAAAAAAGACAAAAAAAAAAGACTAATCCTTAAAGGTGCCCTAGAATTGAAAATTGAATTTACCTCGGCATAGTTAAATAATTAGAGTTCTATACATGGAAATGACATACAGTGAGTCTCAAACACCATTGTTTCCTCCTTTTATGTAAATTAGATTTTTGCAAAAGACCTCTGAAAAACAGGCGAATCTCAACATAACACAGACTGTTACGTAACAGTCGGGATCATTAATATGTACGCACCCAATATTTGCATATGCCAGCTCATGTTCAAGGCATTAGACAAGCCAGTATTAACGTCTGGAGCAGCACAGCCGAATCAACATACTTTATGCAGGTAAGCAAGCAAGGACAATAGTGAAAAATGGCAGATGGAGCAATAATAACTGACATGATCCATATCATCATGATATTTTTAGTGGTATTTGTGAATTGCCTTTCTAAATGTTTCATTAGCATGTTGCTAATGTACTGTTAAATGTGGTTAAAGTTACCATCGTTTCTTACTGTATTCACGGAGACCAGAGATGTCATTATTTTCATTTTTAAACACTTGCAGTCTGTATAATTCATAAACACAACTTCATTCTTTATAAATCTCTCCAACAGTGTGTAATGTTAGCTTTAGCTCCGTTAGCCGCAGCATCGGATACTATCAAACTCATTCAGAATCAAATGTAAACATCCATAAAAATACTATACTTGCATGATCTGATATGCTGCATGACGAACACTTTGTAAAGATCCATTTTGAGGGTTATATTAGCTGTGTGAACTTTGTTTATGCAACGTATTATAGAGTTGCGAGCTTGGGGGCGGGAAGCACGAGCATTTAAAGGGGACACGCACAGAATCGGCACATTTCTAATTATGCCCCAAAATAGGCAGTTAAAAAATTGAACAATAAAAAAATCTATTGGGTATTTTGAGCTGAAACTTCAGACACATTCAGGGGACACCTTAGACTTATATTACATCTTGTGAAATAGGGTTCTAGGGCACCTTTAAAAATGAAAAATATATTCATCAACCCAGCCCTAGAAACAGCTGACATATTTTCTTGTTGATGTCAAAAAGTGCCATCTGAGTGCTAATGAAATGTCACTGTTTTGGTAAATTATTTAAGCCCTCCAAAACCATTTCAGCCGAAACCATTTTTTTGGAGACAAACAAGTTGCCGAAATTTCAGTACATCACCAATTAAAATATGTTTTTCTAAAAAACAATAATAAAAGAATCTGTCAAACTACTTTATAACAAGGTTTTTGTTTCAAGAATGTCTTTTTTCTTAATTATGATATTATCACCATGACATTTTTAATTTTTTTGCACCCCCAACCCTACATATCCACTGTCCAATGCAAAATCATAAACATGCTGATGTCTACATAGGAAGATCAAATAACCACACATTACTGCATTTCCTGTAAGTCAATGCTCAATTTTCTCAGATCAGACTGGATGAAAATGTTGGCTTCAGCCAAGAGGAAATTCTTTTTACCACAAGGAAATGGAGCATAAATTGGAGGAAGTGTTTTATGGCAGTTTTAATGTAAAATAGAATATTAACTAATAATGGATGCATCTCATGCGGATGGTCATCCCTCAGATTGGATGTCATATGCTTTATTTTTTTTTTGTGAAGTGGTTAAAAGCATTAGAGCAGAAGTGGAGTGGTTACCCACATTGTACCATCCTTGCGTGGTTGTTGCGTAGCATGATGTACATCATGAGGGTGAGCTGGGGAGCGCTCTCGCAGAACGTCTCAATGAGACGCAGCATGCTGAGGTCATGGGTCAGATAAACTGCATACTCAGACCCACTCCCCCCTCGCCACCACACACGAAAGCCCTGCCAGATAGCTGATACGTGCCTATGGGTAAAGAAAGAGAGTATATGAACTGAAAATTACCACAGTATGCTTAAAAAGGAGATTAATAACTTTTTTTTGTACATAATAGTAACTAATACCATGTTTTTAAGACAATACCGAAGTATTCTGTCTGACAAGTATCTAGCTGTCTGTGATAGCTTGGATGTTTATACTTGCTTCCATAACATCCAAAACACATTACAAAACTCTGAACATACAGCATCAACTACATTCAAATCCACACACACACCATCAAGAGCTGAACTACTTCCTAAGAAAACTGAATGTCATGAACACAGTGAGTTAATAATCAGAACTTCTGTCATGCTGTCTTAAATGATCTATCAGTGTGACATAAACAGGGCAAGTATTAGGAAATCAGGGAAAATGTCAACATGACTCTGTGGTCACTTGGTTCCGGATGTGCTTTTATGGTAATACCATGTTTGTTTATACACTGTCCATTTTACTATCATGTATATACTCATATGAAGGTCTAAAAAAACATAGGAAATGTAAGAAAAAAAAATAAAAAAAATAAAAAAATAAATAAGATTAAAATGTAAAAAATACATAATAAAAATATAGCTGCAAGCAGCGATGATGGGCCCAAGCCTGGTGGCTCTACCAACCTGGTGGCTTCAGGGCAACTGTGCACGGTGGGCAATAGGCATTTAAAACAGGTAAACATAAAAGGACTATGTCAAAGTAATTTGAATACACCACACTTACTGCAGCAGTTGGTGCCCATATGATCACAAACCACAACAGCCACATCCATGAGATTAAATTTATATGAATTTCATGTCACAGAATGTCATAGGTCAATTTCATATGAGAGCAGAATATCATCCTACACTGCCTTATCTGTGTTTTTCTCAGACAACCTCTATAAAACATTTCAGAGCAAATTACATAATGTTATTTGTGCAAATTCAACAGTACTCTGAGAAATCTAATCCAGTCTTAATGTGAATGTCTGTGATTGCTAAATATTATCCTAACACTTCGTTTTTTGACCTCCCTGAGTTATCATTTAAAAGATAAAAAATAGATAAATTAGGGCTGCACAATTAATCGAATTTTAATCACGATCACGATTTTGGCTTCCCACGATCAAATTCGCGTGATCGAGCGATATTTAAAATGCGTCATTCATTCACGCTTTGTATTAAAGGTTTTTTTTTTTTTTTTTTAAGCCAGTCTAGCGCTGTAAAGCCGCTGTCTGATCACGTGCGTCCATGCACCAATCAGAGTTGTTCCCTGCACCGCGCAGTAGCTCAGTCAGTTTCCAGATGTAGACAGTCACAGACAGAAGACAGAGTAGCGTGAGGAAAATACCACAACAGATAGCAGGCTATAATCTATCTTAACAAAGAAAAAATGTCTAACGTAGCAGAGGGAGCGGCCGAGGGGCTTGTCCCCAGAATCGGATCGTCATCCATTGTGTGGAAACATTTTGGGTTTCAGGCAAGTGACACAAAACAAGAACAGGTCATATGCAAAGAGTGCCATAAAGTTGTTTTGGCACCACAAAGCAACACAACAAACCTCTTTAACCACTTAAAAAAACACCATAAAGTTCAATACGATGAATGTATGAGGGCCAAGAAATGCGTTGCAAAGACTAATCATCCCACAACATCAACTCAGACATCCATCGAAGTGAGCCTCTTTAGCGCATCACCATACCCATCCACCTCCCAAAGACACAGTGAAATAACGAATGCAGTCGCATTTGATTTGGCTAAAGACATGTGCTCAATAAACACGGTGACAAACGAAGGCTTCAAATTCTTGGTCAACACTCTGAATAAACGATACGTGATCCCCTCGCGTAATTTTTTTTCAAAGGTGGCACTACCTGCGATGTACAGAAAACGCAGAGGGGAAATAGAGCGTGATCTTGCCAATATAAAGTACTTTGCAACTACAACGGATCTGTGGTCAAGCAGGACAATGGATCCGTACATGAGTTTGACAATTCATTACATCGATGAGGATTTTGCAATGCAGAGTCGATGCTTGCAAACATCTTTTTTCCCGCAAGATCACACGGGAGAGCCAATTGCCCAGGGCCTGAGGGAGGCGATGGCCTCTTGGAGCTTGCAGGAGGATCGGCTTGTCTGCATTACAACAGACAACGGAGCTAATGTGGTGAAGGCAGCTTCTCTAAATAATTGGACTAGGCTTCAGTGCTTTGGCCACAGACTCCATCTAGCAATAGGTGAGTAAAAGTTATATAAAAAAAATATTTAAAGAATTGTATATTAAGTAAAAAAAAATATATATTAAAGAAAAATATTATAATAATTGTATATTAATTAAATATATATATAATTAATTGAAATAATATGCTATTTGTGATTATTAATTGGAGTTGATCAGTACTTATTTTGCTAATGTGTGTGAATATGTTACTGATAATAACAATAGTAGCTTAATATAACAACAACTGTTATTTCTGCTAGTGTTAAGAAACCAAAACCAAACAGTTTTACTCATGTTGTCTGACATAAGATTTAACTAACTTTAATTTTGAACAATATGATTCGGGTTGTTTATCAAATCTGTGGTTTAATTTTACATATGATTTGACTTGTTCATGTTCTTTTTTAGAGAATGCAATGAGAGATCCTCGGATTGATCGAGCAGTGGGTCTCTGCAAAAAGCTGGTAAGCAGTTTCTCTTACAGCTGGCGACGTAAAAAGCAGCTGACGGAGGCACAAAGAGAACTGAAGCTTCCAGAGCATACACTGAAGACTGAGTGTCCCACAAGGTGGGGATCAAGGCAAGCAATGATTGCACGAGTCCTGGAGCAGCAGAGGGCGATTTCTCAGGTCTTGTCCGATGACAGAAAAGCCAGACACCTCATCCCTAACTGGCAGGACACAGATGTCCTTGAGGCCATAAACAAATCCCTCAGCCCTCTATTGGAATTTACTGATGCGCTTTCCAGTGAGAAGTATGTCAGCGTTTCCTTTGTGAAGCCAGTCCTCCACCTTTTCAGATCCTCCATCTTGAAAGTGAACGATGATGAGACAGACCTAACCTGCACCATCAAGACAAAAATCCTGAGCTATCTGGATGAAAAATACAATGACCCTCTGACACAAGAACTGCTTGATATGGCTTCTGCGCTAGATCCACGGTTCAAGCTCAGCTACGTCAGTGAGGACAATGTTGCACCAATTCATGCCAGACTGACTTCTGAAATGGCGAGGACTGCACCTGCAGCCATGGCTGTAAGTAAATGTATATAATTGCAGAATATATGATAAATTAATGCTTTTAAGTGGATTAAAATGATATGAAATCCAGTGGCTTAATGTAATGTCTGGAAATGAGTGTTGAATATGTTTAGATTATTAGGGCTATTTATTAATCATATCTTATTTTCTCTTCAAGGAGATGGGCCCAACAACTGATCCCCATGGTGAGACTGCTCAGGATGCACCCACTACAAAAAAGAAAAAGACCTTGGGGAGTTTCTTCAAGACTGCTGAAGGAGCAGCGGCAGCCACACAAAGACTCAGTCCTCTCCAAGAACAACAAGCTATATCTTCTGAGCTACAGTCGTACCTACAATCAGGTAACCTAGACAGTGAGGAGGACCCGCTAGACTGGTGGAGGGAACATCAGAGACTCTTCCCACGTCTCTCAAAACTGGCAAAGAAATACTTTTGCATCCCGGCTACAATTCTCCCTCTGAGAGGGTGTTCAGCACAGGGGGGAATGTGGTGACCTGCCTTCGCTCATCCCTCAAGCCAAAAAATGTTGACAGGCTAGTGTTTCTTTCCAAAAACCTGTAAACTACAGTACTCTTTTCGGCATAGTTCTTCTGCCTTGAAATGTTCTTATTTGGTTACATTCTGTTATGGAATATTTGTTTCTTATTGATTGTATATTTTATTTTTAGTTTTATTCACATCCATTATGCAGGTACAACTTAAGTTTATATTTTGCTTCCTAAAATATATTTACACATTGTAAAATGTAAAATAGTGCCCTGTTGAAGTTTTGCTACATTTTCTTTATTGTTTTAATTTATTTTTATTTATTCTTTAAGGAGATTCACTGAATTTTGATGAATAAGAGGACCTATTTTATTTTGATGCACATATCTGTACATTAGCAGGAATGTTGCACAATATGGATGTGAAGGCAGTAAATGTAATTAGCTTGTGTGACAATAAAAAATTGTTTTGGTTAAAATCAACAAATAATCGTGCTAATTAATCGTGATCTCAATATTGATCAAAATAATCGTGATTATCATTTTGGCCCTTATCGTGCAGCCCTAAGATAAATACAAATTTGATATAAATGAATAAAATAAATGTTAGATTAAAATAAACATTTGATATTAATGAATAAATAAAATAAAAGATAAAACAGATTAAATTACATAATAAAATTTGATTAAAATAAATACATAATAAAGAGAATAGTACTATAGTGAGTTTAAAAAATAAGCAGCTAAATATTTCCAAATAATATTTTACACATTTATTACATTTCATTTTCAGTGTTTATAAATAAAAAAAATAACCTTGTTATAAAATTATAACCCTGATCTAATACGTCACTGAATTTTGGTAATGCTATTACTTGTTTTGTTCGCAGCTCAAGAGCTAAGGATTTACATTTAAGGATGTAAATCTAAGGTTTTGCATGTTTTGAATACAAATTTTCATTCAATGGAAATAAAGTCACTATACGCCACAAGCTGTTGCATGCCGTTATCAAGTCTTAATAGAAACTATTGCATGTCTACATCAGAATGTGACAGATTAAGAGACAGAAAATGCACAAATTTTAACATACTTTACTATAAATAAATATAAAATGAATGTAACTAAACATAAAAGCATTTACAAAGTTTTGTATTAAAAATTCAAATTTATTAATTTTTTTTTAGATGTAGGGGAGACCGGGGATGGTTGTAATATTTTTGACATTTCTGTCTGTATCTTGGTGTTCTTTTAAGCCAGTGCATTCAAAATGTGATTTTAACTAGTGTCAGCTATTAAATGGCATAGCTGTTATCTTTGAAACAAACAGAAAATGTGTGGTTTAGTTTCAAACACGGGGAGTGAAATGTTACAATTCACCCCATAGTCTGGGTTAGTTGTAACAGACCCTGGGGTGAGATGTAACATTATATCATCCACCGGGGTGAGATGTAACATTATGAGATAAGGATTATAACAAAAAATACGTTTTGAAAGCTTTTTATTCAGCGCAGGCTTTTTAACATAATTGGTATGTGTGTGTGTGTGTGTGTGTGTGTAACAAAAAGGAATAAAATGAGCAAATGCTCATTTTACATCCCTCAATTTGTTTTTCTCTTTCAAGACTTAGGCCACGGGTGTCCAATCCTGCTCCTGGTGGTTCACCATCCTGCAGAGTTCAGCAACAACCCCAATTAAGCATATCTGAACCAGCTAATCAAGCATTGCTTCCCAATGTCCATACTACCCATCCTAAAAAGTATGAGATTAAAATAAGTGTATCCCAAAGCATAGTATGTTGAAAGAGTATGCCAAAAGTCCCCGGATGGTCTACTATTTCCGGTAGATTTTCGAAGTGTGGATCCGTGCACTATGAAGGGTAATATTGCCCACAACCCATTGCGCTTTGGATGAGGATTCAGTTCAGAACTACAAACACGAGTAAAAAGTGTTAAAAAAAAGCAACGAGAATACTTTGTGCGAAAAAACAAAACAAATAACGACTTTTTTAAACAATGTCTAATGATGGGCGATCTCAAAAAACTGCTTCATGAAGCTTAATGAATCTTTTGATTCGAATTAGTGGTTCGGAGCGTGTATCAAAAGATCTCAAACTGCCAAAGTGACGTGATTTCAGTAAACAAGGCTTTGTTACGTCATAAGTGTTTCGAAATTTCATTGGTTTGCGTGACTTTGGCAGTTTGATACACTCTCCGAACAACTGATTTGAAACCAAAGATTCGTTAAGCTTCGAAGCTTCATGTTTTGCATGTTTGCAGCGTTTTGAAATCGTCCATCACTGGATATTGTTCAATAAAGTTATTTTGTTTTTTTTGCACACAAAAAGTATTCTCGTCGCTTCATAACATTAAGGTTGAACCACTGTAGTCACAAGAACTGTTTTAAATAGGTCTTAAGTAGCTTTGTGGGCATTGAAAGTGTTAATTGTCTTGCTGGCGATGCAGGCCTCACTTGGCCATCGGATTTTATAAAAAAATATCTTAATTTGTGCTCTGAAGATGAATGAAGGTCTCACGGGTGTGGAATAACACGAGGGTGAGTAATAAATGACAGAATTTTCATTTTCGGGTGAACTAACCCTTTAATACGAGGGGAGCTCTCCGCATGAAACACCCGTGACTGCAGATCAACGTGCTACTGCATTTCTCTCCGATACGGTAGGAAATTAGCTAAATGAAATGTGGAGGATTTAAGATGATTGACAGTTTACGGTGACAGGAGGCGACAGAGAGCAGAAATGCAATTGTATGATGTGACAGTATGTCCAAAGCTTGTCTACTCTTGCTACACTCAAAAGTATGTACTTTTTGCTCACAAAAAGAGTACATACTTTTAGGGCGTAGTATAAGTGGGCGAATTGGGACGCAGCAATTGGTCTATTAGGCATTCTAAAAACTTCCAGGCAGGTGTTTTGAGTCAAATTGGAGATAAACTTTGCAGGACAGTGGCCCTCCAAGACCAAGTTTGGACACCCCTGACCCAGACATACTGAAATTTAAAAATAAATAAATAAATAAATAAATAATAATACACAAACTTGGGGTAGGGTGTAACATGCTTAATTGATGTCACAACTAACCCAGTCTTGTAGCCATGAACTAGCTCACCTTAAAGTCAACAGAACATCACTAACATTGGCACGGAGTAATGCTGCCTTCACGTGCTATCGGAAATTTGATAATTCCCACTTCTGAAGTCGTGATTACGAGCTCGTCGCATTAAATCAGGGCATTCATGTGCAATTTCTACCTAGGAAACTCGTGTTTACGATCATTCCGAGAGCACGTGAAGGCAGCATAAACCCGAGAATGTGTGAAGTGAATCGGGTGATTTGTAACCTGATCGGAGAAATTGGAAGTATTACAACCATCCCCGGTCTCCCCCCATTTGTTGTCATTTTAGTTTTATTTAAAAGTCTACATAACTTGAAATGTTGAGCATCTGAAAACTCGAGTTAATAAATCAGCCATTTGTAAGACGCTCGTGCAGTTTCTGCTGTCTCACCTGATGAAGAAGCCCAGCTGACAAACATGCAGGAGGAGCAACAATTTTACTCTTTTTGCTTCACTTAACAGAACGATATTCCCGGCAGACGCCTGAGACTCAAAATTCTCCAAAGGACGATCATACTTCAGCCAAAACCAGCTAAACAGCTGAATTATGACAGATGACATGAGCATGAAGCCCACCAAAACACCGAACCACATGAAATCTCCATGCGTGAAGAACTCCTTAGCCACCCACAGATCCGAGCCCACGTCAAACAGAAACGTGCACACGCCGATCACAGTAAAAACAAAATCCAGCCAGGAATACTTAGAAAAAGTCGCGCACTCCATGATGGGATGAGCTTCAAAACAAGAGCAGCTGACTGAAGTTCAGCCAGAGCATGCATTTAGCCGTGAACCGTTAGCATAGGGTTACAGGCAAAACACAAAAGTTCCACAGCTTAAGTTAATCCTCATTATTCACGTAAACGAGAAATCCGCGAGCAAATACGTCTCTTCAAAGCCATTTCTATAGCAGCAGATAGACGAAGACATTTTTGAACATGAAAATCACTCAAACTTTCCAAGTGGCATAACATAAGTCACACCCACCTGACGTCACACTGCAGCTGGTTACGTGATAATTTAATTACAATGGTAAAATGTTAAAAAACAAATCTAATGCTTTTGAACAGAATTGGGTACATTTTTAAATCGCTTGGAAATAATTATGTATCAATTTAATTAGCTGACTTTTATTCAGAAATGGCAAAATATTTTTTTGTGGAAAATGCAATAATAATAGTAATAATAGTAAATACAAGTCTGGATGTAGCAATTTTAATTGCTACATATAATAATTTTATTTTAATTGTTACGTGAAAACTAACTGTTTTAATGAATTGTATATTTCTTTTTGACCATCAGAGAGCAGTGTTGTACTGTAGTCCTTCATAACTGACTAAGTGAACGACACAAAAATAATAATAATCATTAAATTTAATAACTTATATAATTTAACTTATATTATATTATTATTATATTATTATTTAACTTATATTTATATAAGTTCATATAGGCGACAATAAACTTATTTTCAACATCAACATTTTAATATTAATGTTTAAACATTTTAATATTTATTTGAATGTATAAAATGAATGTGTATAGTATACTGTCTCAATTAATAGGAGGCAATAAAAATTAGATTAATATACTATACTACTTAATCATGTATAATAATTTCTTTATATTTCATGTGAAATATTCTTATTTATACATATATGGGTCAATGATAACTAAGATGATAATTAGAGAAATCATTTAAAAAGCAAGTTTAAAACATCTCCCAAGTAGAAATGTGAAGTTCATGTTCAGGTAAGAAAAAAAAAAACTATTTCGTACACTTAATAGGTCCCTCAATTAACACTTTAACAAATTAATTAATTAATTAATTTATTTATTTTTCTTTTGCATTGAAAAATAAAATTGTAATACTTGGATTGAAGGTGGAGAGTTGCCCAAATCTTTCTTGATGTTCAGTTTCAGGTAAGAAAGAGTAGGACTACATATTTTTTTAGGTTTTAGGTAGTGTGCCCTGTTTCTATCGTATCTAGTATCATTAGAAGAAAGGAAGCTGTTTATTTGCAATTTCAAGTTTATTTCTCAGTAGAAATGACCAAACAACAAAGAATTTTCAATTAAACTTGAAAGAAGTCGATTAATTTCTCTGCGAAGGAGTATGAGCAATATCCAGAGGGCAATGTCACACTCATAGCCGTGAGATATGGCTGTATCAGAAATGGCTGTGATTCGGCCGTAGGCACAAGAGTGCTGATATACAGCCATATCTCACGGCTACGAGTGTGATATTGCATTTATACAACAGTTCGACCAAATGATGGTGTAAATAAATAAGAAATAACTACAGAGTGTCTTTAAAACTCTCTTTTGTACATAACTACTTCCTTCCGCCAAGGATTCAAATCTCAAGTTGACAGTTTGACCAAGGCTCCTTTACTAATTCTAAAACATCACTTTAGAACTAGTAACGAAGGAATGTTGAGTCCCTGCATTGAAACTCATTGTATTTTGTACAGTATTAGAGAGAGAGAGAGAGAGAGAGAGAGAGAGAGAGAGAGAGATGCTTTGGCAATACTGTGTAAGTCATGCCAGTAAAGCAAATTTGAATTTAATTGAATTAAATTGAGAGAGAGAACTTTTGACTTGTAAAGTTTTGCCGCCATCTAATGGCATATTGATGTAACTTTCACTCAATCCATATTACACACTAATGGACCCTTTCTCAATACCAAATACAACATATTTATATATACAATAATATTTATTGAACAATATTTAAATTAACAACAATTATTATATTCATTCATTTATAATCATTATAAAATGACAATAGGAAAGCAGTTCTCTACAGGTGAAATAAGTAAAATATAGCCTTAATTAAATGATCAAATTGAACATAGCACAATTTGATTTGCTCTGGAACAAGTAATAGATTAATAAGACCAAAAAAGTATGTTTTATGTACCCAAAATGAATTGTATCTCATGTTTAAGACACAGTGGCAAATCCCCGAAGCACTGGTTGAGATGAAGCTGTTCTCAGCGGGTACACAAGCACTGAATGGCCGCTGACGGTCTGGAGCTTGCATCTCCGAAAACGTCTAAACAAATTGTAAATGATTAAATATGAGTCACATATTTCAGATCTAAACAATTACATTCTTGCCTAAAAAAACTCGTGAAAACGGTGAAAAGGTAGAAGTGCTGTTATCACTAAAATATTGCATGGCTATCAGCTAATCTGATTCAAGAACCAGAAAGAACTGTTGTGTGTATATATATATATATATAGTAGACAATCAGCACTGTGATTGACATGACTAACGAAATCTTTAAAATGAGCTGCAGGTTATGTTCAGAGAATAAGTTGCTGCGGCTACTTAAATATCTTGAAAGTTAGCTCAGTTTCTGAAACCAAAAGTTGAAAATATCCATTTTCTTATCTGTGAACTTATCCAGGTTTGTCGCATAACCATATTTTGCATTATTTTGTTTTGCGCAATAGAATTTCTTAAACTTTATTATGCATAACATGTGACTGTCCAAGCATGCAATGTTTTAAAATATGAAATTTGCATGTTGTTTACATAACAGCTATAGCTTATGGTCTCTTTTCAGCAGCATGAATTATAAAACTTAAAATAATAAAAAACTACATCTTCAGTGCTATCAATAGGTCTGATGGGAGAATTTTTTTTTTTTCTAACATCACATAGTTATCATTGCCATCTACTAGCTCTTTTGAGAAAGACATTTAGACAAAACTGTATATTGATTTCAGCTGTTGTGGCTCACTGACTCTAAACGTGCAAGCCTACAAAAAAGGAAAAATGTCAAAATATTTCTAGCAAGTCTCATTTTTTTTATCTGAATTTTTTCTCATATTCTTTGTTAAAGCCTTACTAAAGCTTTATTTGAGGAAAAGGGACTGAAGTCATTAAAATTTGCATGCAGTAATATTAATGTGTTGTTAATTTTGGAATTATACAAGTAAACTTTTGCAAGTTCTTGTGCAGGTGGGTCATTAAGGGTCTCGTTTTTATTTGAACTGCACCCACAATTATGTATACTGTAAAAATTCAGGCAAAATTATTATAAAGATGTTTTATTTTCATGATTGTGAATTAGTATTAATTTTATAAAGAATGGTTATATGTTTAGAGTGTATTGCATGTTGTTTAGCAGCATACACTCTTAAAAATAAAGTTTCCAAAAAGAGGTTTTCGGAATGTTTCCATAGAAGAACCATTCCGGGTTCCCCAAAGAACTTTTCAGTAAACAGTTCTTAAAAGAACATTTTAATAAACCATTTGCAATTGAAAGGTTCCATGGATGTTAAAGGACCTTCAATGGGTTTAACATCAATACCTTTATTTTACAGGTCACACATGTAAAAAACACTTTGTTTCGATGGTTCACTTTAGATATTCTACTAAATATAAGTAACTTTGCAATTACATGTCAACTAACATTCATTAGAGTATTAGTAGGCTGTAGTAGGGTTAGAATCAGTTGACATGTATATGCAAAGTTACTTATAGTAAGTAGAATGTTGGGGGAGCATCAAAATAATGTATTAGCAGATAATAAGCAAACAGTCTACTAACAATCTGATGAGAGTTAGTTGACGTACCGTAGTTGCAAAATTACTTAGTAGAATGTCTAAAGCGGACCATCGAAAGTGTTAGCGATCACGAAGATGAAATTGCCATACCTCCCTGCAGAGGGCAGTATGGCAGTATTTTGACAGGCAGTGAACTTGTTACACTTTATGAGGTCACCTCATGACAAAACACTAACAGTCCTTATTCATGATTGCAACAGCCTTTATTTGTATTATGCAGCTGGAGGTGTGTTCTTAAAAAACAGAGGAAAAACAACTTTAAACCACCGTCTTATTCATTCATATAGGGCCTTTTTTACCATCTGATCTCTGTTGACCTGAATGGACAAGTATCATAGACAGATCGCCTCCAGGAAGTCCTAACACATTAAAATTACTCCAACAAACACAAGGTTTGATTTTAAGCACATAAACACGCATAAGCATTTTCGCAGTTAAATTCCTTGGCCTTCGCTGGCCTTCATATGTAGCTTTCAGAAACCCTTTAGTGTCTGGCACTCAACCTAATAGAAATAGCAAAGAATTGCTTTATGAAAAAGAAATATCTTTCACATGAGCCCTTCATTTGTCCACTTTAACTGTTGTTTGCTCATAAAACAAAAGCATCATGGAAAAGGTCAACAGTAAAAAGATTTGTGCTGAAAACAAAGTGTTAAAGGAACCGTAGTTGTCTAAAAATCAGACTCCTGGCAGGGAAGAGTAGGAAAGCTGTAGAAAGAAAAATAAGTATTAGAGAGAGTGAGAAAGAGCACAAATTTTGTCCATGATTCACATTATCACACCGCCTGGCTCTTTTAGACAATCGCAATCATTTGAGGCATGATTAGGGTGTCAGTCCTGGTGCAGGGTCAAAGGTCAGAGGTTGCCTTCGCCGAATCTCATTAACCTCAGAGATACGTAGCCTTTCAGACCTCTAAGTCGTAAGTCTCGGAAAAGCCATGGCAGTATCCACACCACAATCGGAGTGAGGAGGATTTTAGGCACCAGTGGGGTTTTCATCCAGACCGAATCGGTTCGTATTTTTATAGCAAATCGGCAAAGTGCATCAGTTGTGGCCCAGTCCATCAGGTTCAGCTTGGTTCAGAACAGTAGGGTGAGGGTGCAGTCACATGATGCAGCACTTGTTCTTGAAAATGTGCGGGTGCTTGTAGCGCAGTCTCTGTTTGGGCCGATATTTCTCTAGATACGTCAGCTGCTTGCTGTTTATTGCACCCCTGCGCTTCCTGTGAAATCAAAAAACGTCTATTAGCATGTTGATTGACAATTTCGTCACGAAACATGGCAGATAAAAATGGCTCGCAATCTCATGTTTCACTCCAGCCCACATTGGGCTGAAAATAGCATTGAAAACACAAGGAACAGTAAACTGAGAGGCGGAGCTTAAAAAAGGATCAATTGCGAATCTTTTGCGTACTGAAAGCTTTAAGCTTGGCCTTGCTATCAAAAGGTACTCTGGCAAGCATAGCAACTGAGAACTAGCATTTAAGCTCCACTTGTATGAATATAGCAGTTGACGTCAAGAGCTCAAGGTTTTATGTCCTTGAAAGAAGTCAAGAGAGATGTACGTACTGTCGGATGAACTGGATGGCATCTTCGTACTTCATCCCACTTTCAATCAGTGCCACGGCCACAAGTACTGGAGCTCTACAGGAAAAAAAGAAAAAAGATTGAGAGACGTTACACAAAAACAAGCAATGTCAAAAGGAATTTAGCTGTTTTTTGTACTTTTTGTATTCTTGTTTTATAAGAAATATATTTGTATTTTGCATTTACCTTTTTTTATTATTATTAACATTAATTTTATTATTATTTTTGAATGTTTACTTAAAGGGTTAGTTCACCCAAAAATTTTAATTCTGTCATTAATTACTCACCCTCACGTCATTCCACACCCGTAAGACCTTTGGTCATCTTTGGAACACAAATTAAGATATTTTTGATAAAATCCGATGGCTCAGTGAGGCCTGCATTGCCAGCAAGATAATTAAAGGAACACTCCACATTTTTTGAAAATAGGCTCATTTATCAACTCCCCTAGAGTTAAACAGTTGAGTTTTACTGTTTTCGAATCCATTCAGCCGATCTCCGGGTCTGGCGGTACCACTTTTAGCATAGCTTAGCATAGTTCATTGAATTTGATGAGACCAATAGCATCTCGCTCAAAAAATGACCAAAGAGTTTCAATATTTTTCCTATTTAAAACTTGACTCTTCTGTATTCACATCGTGCACTAAGGCCGAAGGAAAATGAAAAGCTGCGATTTTCTAGGCCGATATGGCTAGGAACTATACTCTCATTCCGGTGTAATAATCAAGGAACTTTCACACAGGGAGCGTGCTTTGCAACCGTGGAGACATTTGTGAGAGGCGCTACGTAATATTGCGCCTGCTGCACCCATGGTACGGCAGCAAATTTCCTTGATTATTAGTTTTAAATAGGAAAAATATCGAAACTCTTTGGTCATTTTTTTGAGCGTGATGCTATTGGTCTCATCAGATTTAATGAACTATGCTAAGCTATGCTAAAAGTGGTACCGCCAGACCCAGAGATCGGCTGAATGGATTCGAAAACGGTAAAACTCAACTGTTTATCTCTAGGGGAGTTGGAAAATGAGCCTATTTTCAAAAAAAGTGGAGTGTTCCTTTAACACTTTCAATGCTCAGAAAGCTACTAAAGACATATTTAAAACAGTTCATGTGAGTACAGTGGTTTAACCCTTAAATGTTATGAAGCGACGAGAATACTTTTTGTGCGCCAAAAAAACAAAATGGCAACATTATTCAACAATATCTAGTGATGGGCGATTTCAAAACTGCTTCATGAAGCTTCGAAGCTTTACGAATCTTTTGTTTAAAATCAGTGATTCGGAGTGTGTATCAAACTGCCCTCAAGTGGTGAACCATTGAAATTTCGAAACACTTATGATGTAACAGCCTCGTTTACTGAAATCATGTGATTTAGGCAGTTTGATACACGCTCCAAATCACTGACTCGAAACAAAAGACTGAAGCAGTGTTTTGAAATTGCCCATCACTAGATATTGTTGAATAAAGTCGTTATTTAGTTTTTTTTGGCGCACAAAACGTATTCTAGTCACTTCATAACATTAAGGTTGAACCACTGTAATCACATGAACCGTTTTAAATACGTCTTTAGTAGCTTTCTGGGCATTGAAAGTGTTAATTGTCTTGCTAGCAATGCAGGCCTCACTGAGCCATTGGATTTTATGAAAAATATCTTAATTTGTGCTCCAAAGATGTATGAAGGTCTTACGGGTGTGGAACGGCATGAGGGTGAGTAATTAATGACAGAATTTTCACTTTTGGGTGAAATAACCCTTTAAATACTTGACACTGCTGAACTTCAAAGGACTGAATTCTTAATTTGTATCTGTGTTCTATTGTTTTTATTTGTTTTATTTGTAATTTATTAAGTTTGTTCTTTATTTTATTACTGACTGTTTACTTGAATAAAACACACAACACAACCTGCATTGTTTCACTGGTAGTAGATTCAACTGCTTAAACAACTCTAACACACACAACTTTACTGGCTCATTAGAGCAGCTCAATTGTTCCATGATCTTAGATATAAATGACTGTAGCTGCACAGTGCAAAACATATGGAGCAGTGCCACATTAAATGCAGTGGAAAATGCATTACAAGGAGTTAATTCATCATACAATAATTACTGTTTCACAATCCTAAAAGGTCAAGATTCAGGCAAAGCAAGAAAAAATAATTTCCAGAAAAGGTGAGTGGTGGAAAACAATTGTTTGTGCTGTTGCTAGGTGGATACCTAATGGCCCAAGTCATATAAAAAGAGCCCACCCTCAAGTCTCTATGATATTCTGGTCTTTGCACATCACTCGGGTCCTCTCTTTAATGTCTATGTGATCTTTCCTCTCTATCTATCGCCTCCCAAGTGGAAAATCTTAAATCCGATCTCTTACAAAAGTAACAGCACACCTCTCCTTAGCAAGCAGCGACTGGGGTATGTCTGTAGGCACAGCAAAGCAAATTTTAATACTTAACCATCAATACTTCTCTTTCAAACATACACTGTACTGTACAGACAGTTAAATCTTACGGCATAACCCCAGCTCTAAACAGTGCTGCCATCTGAAAATAAATGAGTCAGGCCAAAAAAACACTGGCACTCTTTCAAGATTCAAGGCCTATTCCCTTTGGAAATGGATGAAGTGCGTCAGAGACTGAGTTTTACCGCCCAAAAGACGAAAGCAGCAAGGCCAGACTACCTCCTCCTCCTCTTAACGTCACTTGCTGTTTTATAGCCGTTGTTTGTGGTGTTTTGTTTCGCTGTATGTGTACCAATAGAGATCATAAATACATAATCTGCAGGAGATCCTACAGATGAGACACACACTGTTCAATATTTGTAACTACAATAGTACTTTATGTACGTTATGCAATATTGTTGTTACCATGAAACTATGTACCCATAGTACCCATATGTACCCATTGAACTTCTATGGAAAAAAAACAAAAAAAAAACAGCTAAATGAGTTCCCATTCATAAACCACAAGGTAAATGGAAGCATCATGTATAGCTAAAATATCCCAGTCATGTGGGATAGACTGTCTGGCATAAAGGCCATGGACAGAGCACACGTTTGAGGGGGACAGTAATAACAAATGGCCGTAAAAAGCAACTTCCTGTTTTGTCTTCGGCCCTCACCCTGATGCCTCTTAAAACAGAGCGGGACTGCAACAGAGTCAGTGCACTTTAGAGACTGTTGACTTTGGCGGAGGACTCTGTCCACTTTAAATCCTCCTAAGAGGTACCTCTCGCTCGCTATGTACGTAGTATGGTTTCAGTCCATAGGGGACTATCAACTTCTTCCAGAGTTAATAGAGGAGACGCATCTCCTGGGAGAGGTGCATAATGTTCTATAGGGCACACAGTACACATTCTTTTCCAGATTAAGGTCTAGAACAGGGCACCAAAGGTGGGCTTACTTATGGGCCACCAGAAGAGAAATGAACCCATTTGCCCCCAAAGTTCCCAGGCCTGAGCAAATCCCAGCTAGTCAGCTAGTTAAAGATATGTTTAAATCTTCAGATCAGTGCAATTCTTTATCTGTAAGGACATTTACTGACCTTCCTAAACCGGCCACGCAATGCACAGCCACGCAGCAGCCGGGGTCTTCAATGAAGCGTCTCTTCAGGAGACTCAACCAATCCTCCACAACCTTAGAGGGAGGAGGAGCGCCATCATCAAATGGCCAGTCCTAGGGAGAGAAGAATAAGCTAAACCTTAACATGAGCACATTAAATGTCTGTTCACACTGAAAGACAAGCTTTGACTTTGAAACAATACATTACACTTTGGACTTCACGTGATAAACTATATTCAAATTTGTTGCATCTAATGGTGGCTTTTGTTCATGTTGCCTCAAGTTAGTGACAATGAATAACATCCAGTCAGTTTGTTGCTGAAAATTGCTGTCAATGTGACTGTCCATTTAAGGAGTCAAAGGTAAAAAAGTTGAGTCTAATAGTATTTAGACAAATGTAGATATTTATATCAACATTTATATAATATCAAACCAAGTGGCATTAATTTGAAGGAAATATAGTAAAAACAATTCTAAAGCAAAATATTTCAAAGAACTTAAAGTATTGAAACACTTTGTGGTTGTCCAACGTTAGTGTTTCGTTCAATGTTAATTTGATGAACTACACGTGGTTACTGCGAGTGGACACCTGTGAATTGCAAAAATGGCCCAGAAAGTGAAATTAGTTCTGAGAAGAGCTAGTACAGGATTTGTTTACAGATGCCACCAGGTTTGCATTTAATGCAAACACTTTTTTTAAATGTGACCTAAGTGTCCAAATAATGGTTGAGGCTACTGTATCAGTTTTCACAGTATAAGAGAGGATCTGCTGGCTTTTGCTAAATGCTTCTTACACTTGGTTTATTTATAAAAGTGGGTTATCCAAATGGTGAAGGTGCTTGGGGAGGTCAGACCTGCAACAGTACTGGGTTAATGAGGACCATTCAGAAATAACCATCCACGGGTGCATTTCCCATACAATGACATAACTGGCCGCTGAAGTACCATAGTATGATGCATTGTTGGAGAAATTAAGTCACAACTGTTTCCTGAAACCATAGTAACTTTGACGCACATCTGTTGTTCAAGCCAAGTTGGTTCAACAATATAGAACTACTGCTAATGATGTTGTCATGCAGGTGGAGTAATAACTTCTAATTCATCGGTTCAAGATCAGATTAATGTCCCATTATTGCCGTCCGAAGACTACTTCGCTATTTTGTTCTCCTTTGTTTTGTTGTATTTCTAGATGTTTGATTCCATCATGGGTTCTACCTTATGTCAAAGATATTAAAGCATTCGACTCTTCGAAAATGGTGGTTTCTTGATCTTGACAAAGTACAGTGAAATTTGTGTGTGTGTGTGTGTATATATAGATAGATATAGAAATCAAGACTAGATATAGAAAAGCAATTCATGTACCTTCTTCTCTGAGGTGAAAATATCCATTGTGTTTATCGTAACAAATTCACATCATATTCACATCTGTCAACTGAGTCAAACTGAGTTCTGGTTGGGAGATGAGTCAGTGAAGAAAGTACAAGTAGTGCATATTTATTCATTTTGATTTCTCACAACTTGTGTTGTTTTTCTGGGTGAGACGGAGTGAGCCATGGAGCTAATAATGTCTCATGAATGCACAACAGCCAAAGTCAGGATTTTCGTTAAATAATAGGCCAACATTAAATTTCGGCTTGTTTTTCACAAAACCTTACTGTATACCCCCAGAACTCTTGGAATATATGACACGTGTCGCATTGGATCATTCTGTGATACTTTTGCGTCTTAAAAAGCTTGATGCTGGTAGCTATTTGCTGCCATAATATGGACAAGCACAAACAGGTCATTTTTCAAAAATTCTCAGAAAGAAAGAAGGGCATATGGCATTAGATCAACACCAGGGTGAGTAAATGATGACTTTATTTTCATTTTAGGTTGAACTATCCCTTTAAAGTGATAGTTCATCCAAAAATATAAATTTGATGTTTATCTGCTTACCCCCAGGGCATCCAAGATGTAGGTGACTTTGTTTCTTCAGTAGAACACAAATGATGATTTTTAACTCCAACCGTTGATGTCTCTCAGTCAAATAATGCGAGTCAATGGTCACACAATTTATAAGAGTCAATAAACACACACAGACAAATCCAAATTAAACCCTGCGGCTCGTGACGACACATTGATGTCCTAAGACACAAAACGATTGGTTTGTGTGAGAAACCGAACAGTATTTATATCATTTTTTACCTCTAAAACACCACTATGTCCAACTGCATTCAGCAATCGCTTGGTGATGTCTGATCGCGCTCTGACAATGGCAGTGATGTCTCGCGCTTATACTTCAGTGAGTGCTAGACATGACTGCCGCTGTCAGAGCGCGATCAGACATCACCAAGCGATTGCTGAACGCAGTTGGACATAGTGGTGTATTAGAGGTAAAAAATGATATAAATACTGTTCGGTTTCTTGCACAAACCAATCGTTTCGTGTCTTAGGACATCAATGTGTCGTCACGAGCCGCAGGGTTTAATTTGGATTTGTCTGTGTGTGTTTATTGACTCTTATAAATTGTGTGACCATTGACTCGCATTATTTGACTGACAGACGGCAACGGTTGGAGTTAAAAATCATCATTTGTTGTTCAACTGAAGAAACAAAGTCACCTACATCTTGGATGCCCTGGGGGTAAGCAGATAAACATCAAATTTTCATTTTTGGGTGAACTATCCCTTTAAGTCCACATGTGGTTCTAACAAAAAAAATATGCTTCTAACTACAAGTCGAGAGCTGTAGTTCCAACCACACAAATGTGCGATGCTGTTTGCAAATGTTCATTAGAAATATTTTTTGGGAAACACCAAATTGTTGGAATGTTTAGTGCATAGTTGGCTAGCAATGCTTTTGGGAAACTTACTCCAGAACAAATAATTGCACTACAGAATCTGAGATCACTGCTAAATGCGTGTTTGAAGCCATGGAGTCTCTTATCGACTGAGATTGTTGAGTTTTTTTGGGACTTGTACAATATGGTTTGAGACTTTTAGACACTGCTATAAACCATTCAGTTTACCAACAAATGTGCAAGTTCAGGGTTTGATACAAGCATTGGTGATGTACTGTCATCTATCAATCCCTGTTACTGTTCAGGTGGTTTGTAAAAGCGGTGCATGCTTCTGTGTCAGTAAGGCAAAGTGTGAGGCCCGAGAGACATGTGGAACATGGCATAAATTTAGCATACGCGTTTATCTTTCCGGTGCTCTCGTGACCTTAAGTTGAGAGGTGAATCACAATCACGCTGAACAGAAGACCGGGAAAATCCCACCTCTCCTCTTCCGTTTGCCCACCTAAACTACTGCTGGGGGACTTTGATGTGGTTCAGCTACTGAGGGACGTGGCTTATGGAGACCAGTACAGTAACTGGCATGTCTTCACAGGCACAGATGCCCACACAAACACGTACTCATGTGATCCACAGAGGCTTGGCAGGGCAGGCCTTAATTATAAAGAGCTTTCTCACAGTACAGGCACATAAGTTGGCATTCAGATGCCTCAAAATATTGCTTATCACATGGTACCGATATGTAGCCACACAACTGCCCTAGGGACAGAACACTCAACACTAGCAGGTGTGAGTCTTTTCAAGTAAACAAGTCAGACCAGCAAGGCCTTTAGGAGGCTGGCTTTACTGAAAATCCTTTGAAGCATGAATGACGTGCCACAAACACTTCCTCCACTTCCCTCCAGCCCATCCTATTGATTTCCTGGGCAAACATGCCTCAGAAACCTTTCGGGAGCGGATGGAGGGCCACTGATGTAATGCAGGTTGGGTAAACAGCCGTGGCCTACTTTGGGAATCCAGAATTAGGTAGCGGGGTCACTTGCTCAAGCCTGCAGTCTCGCAGATCTCTGTACGGTGTTGTTCTGAGTTGGAAGGGTGCGGAATGGCACGTGTGCACCTCCCAGGAGCACGCAGTTTACTCCCTTGTTGCAGGTGTTCGCACAAATACATGAGACGAACAACACTGGTGATTGTTCCCACTGGGGCCAGCATGTCCTTTATATTCACAGAAGGCAGTAAAGACAGGACTTACGCAACAGTTCGCCTTGAGTTTTTCTTTCTTTTTACAGTTTTGCTGTGAGAAAGTCAAGAAGAAAAAGTATAAAAGAAAGGCTGGGTGGTGGGGGAAGGTGGGCGGGGACCGATCGGAGGCCACACGGAGCGACCAGGCTCTGCCGCTACCATAGCAACTGTGAAACGTTGACGTCGGTAATAAGAAACACGTGTGGCTGCTTGGAAGAGAACATTCTCTATAATGAATTTAATGTGTGTGTGTGTGTGTGTGTGTGTGTGTTAGAGAGAGAGAGCGAGTATACGGGGGTCAAGGGGGTCTGTGGGGAGCCGTTTCACTTTTCGCTTCTAACGCAGAACACTTTCAATAACTGCCTACGTGCACCAGAAGCTCTTACCTCTCCATTATTTTCACCATATGGCCCTATAAATGTGAAATAAACATGATTTATTTACACAGCTCTAGAATAGTTAATTCTGATTGGGTGATGGTTGCATTCTGAGGTCAAATATTTTTGCATATTGATCACTAAACCGTATATTTGAGCGTTGTCCTGGGTAATCCATTTTCTAAATAACAGCCCTAGTTTCAAGTCACTCATATCACTCTACTGTCTTTTTTCCATATTATAAAACTGAACCAATAATTTATGTCCATTTATGAACTATCTGGCAAGTAGCGATGTATACTGCAAAAATTGCTTTTTCATGAATTTATAATTACAGTAACACTTTAGTTTAGGGTCCAATTCTCACTATTAACTAGTTGCTTGTTAGCATGCATTTTACTAAGATGTTGGCTGTTTAATAGTACTTATAAAGCACATATTAATGCCTTATTCTGTATAACCATACTTCTACATGCCTTAAAGGATTAGTTCACTTTCAAGCCATCCTAGGTGACTTTCTTCATTCTGAAGAACACAATCAGAGTTACATTAATACATTTCCTGAGGCATCCAAGCTTTATAATGGCAGTGAACGGGACCAACAAGTATGAAGCTCAAGAAAGTGCATCCATCCATCATAAACACACTCCACACAGTTCCGGTGACTGGCTTCTGTATTCAACTTACGAAAAAAGCGTAACACATCGTTATGCTTTTTTCGTAAGTTGAATACGAAAAGCGTAGGACATAGTGTAAGCGTTTTGAACTGCGAGAGGCGTTACACTTCCTTCGTAAGTTGAGTACAGAAGGTGGTCTGGCGGAAGCTAGATATTTTACTTTAGAACTTAAATATGGATATTTTTCTTACACAAACGCATCGCTTTGCTTCAGAAGGCCTTTATTAATCCCCCGGAGCCGTGTGGAGTACGTTTATGATGGATGGGTGCACTTTCTTGAGCTTCATACTCGTTCGTCCTGTTCACTGCCATTATAAAGCTTGGAATGCGTCAGGATATTTATTAATATAACTCAGATTGTGTTCATCAGAAAGAAAAAAATCATATACAACTAGGATGGCTTGAGGGTAAGTAAAGCTTGGGGTAATTTTCATTTTAAAGTGAACTAATCCTTTAATCCTACCCAGTACCTAAACTTAACAAATAACTTATTAACTTTTAATAAGCAGTAATTAGGAGTTTATTGAGGCAAAAGTCACAGTTAATAGTTCGTTAATAATCAGAATTGGACCCTAAACTAAAGTGACCATAATTACTCTTTTGTTAATGGTTTTCCAGTTAAAATATCTAAAAATTGAAATTTACTTGAGAAGCAACACTAAGATTTTAAGACTTTTCACATTTGCATAATCTTTTATTGAATTTTGTCTTATTGCACTAGCAGAATTTATTTATTTTTTTACTTATTTTAGCATGTTTACAAGTAAAAAAAAAAAAAAAAAAAAAATCTGCCTGTGCAATATGACAAAAAACACTTCTCAAATAAACATCTTGTTTTAAGGAATTTTAGATATTATAACAGGAAAATAAGACTTGTTAAGAACACATTTGCTGTGGATTAAGTTAGATAACCTATAGTCAGTAGGACAACATCACAAAATAAACCCCTTCAGGGTGACACAAGATCCTTCATGTGGAAGTTGATTACCCAGTTGTTTTTTTTTTTTTTTAAGTAATTAAATTTTTTTTGTAAGTAATATCCAGCTGACAGTACATTATGGCCTACAAGGGAATCAAAAAGATGTGCACTTACCACGACAGTGATCCCATCCTTTTCCAGTGGGGTTTTGTCGTAGGTTATCTCACAAACTCTGACCACTGTTGTGGCACCATACTTCTTAAGATCCTAAAGTGTGATGGGAATAGAAATACGATAAAAAAAAAAATCAATTCAGTAAAAAAACAATCACCATTTGTTTTGACATAATTTTTCCACATTAAAATACAAACACAATCATTTTAATGGGGTGAGAGGTAAGGTAAGCCGTCCATGAACACGCTCTGTCCCTCATCCCTGCCATGTGACGGAGCACTGGGATGGGTTTCCATAGAAACGAAGGCTTTGTGGATGTGCTATTATCACTAGAGCTTCTACGGTTCATGTACACTTTCCCAGCAAGATAAGAATGAGTGGGCCATGTGACAGTGGAGTTGTCTTAAGATAGACCACGTGAGCCGAGACGGGACATGCTGCTAAAATGAATGTGTGTTCAAGCGAGGGATAAAAGTAGAAGCAGAGGGTGGGAGGAAACAGACGACACAAATACACGCAGAGAGGGGACTCGCAGGGTAAGATGGTGTACAGACGCTCACCTCTATGAAGCTGCTCAGAGTGGAGTTTGTTGGGTTGTGTGTGATTAAGAACCTCATGTTCTTGTAGCACACCTCCACGGGGGCCGGTCGGTTCATCCGAGCCATTTTGCTTCCTCCAACTCAGTGTCCAAACCGTTCACAAGCAAATTCACCCAATGGATGCCTCTGATCTTTCTTCGTGAATAAAGCACTGCAAAACTCCTCGATGTTCAAAGTCCCCAATATCTTCTATCCTCTCTCTAATGGCTTGCTGTAGCCAGAGAGGTAAGATCACCCCATTAGATTTGGGAGGAGTTTTGGGTGGCAGGACCACAAGTAGTAGAAGGAAGAGCGTCTCAGTGCATCCAGAAATCAGTGGAAAGAGCGCAGCGCATTCTCCACGGGTTTAGACGTGTAGATGTTGAGCGTGGCAGTAGTCTCCAGTCCTCTGCAAGAACGCCATGGACAAAGCCACTACTGAAGAAGAGAGCTGTTGGAAAGAGAATCGGAAAAATAGATAAGTGAGTTTTCTTCTCTGAAATAACCTGACACGCAGAACCAGGGCAGTCCGTTGAAGACAAACATGACGCACACATGACAGCGCAGCTCACGTTAACTATGAGTGTGTGACCGCAGATTACATACAGTGTCCTCGGTCCCACCCACACACAATCCCACTCACACACACGCACTCAAAACATTGCACAACACACAAAGGCTGATAGGGAATTGAGGGTTTACAGAAAGCAGAAAATGAGAGTAAATACATTTCCCAGGCTTTTTTTTTTTTTTTTTTTGGTACAAAACTATTTTTTATATAAAAAAAAAAATAGATTTTTTTTTTTTAAATTAGTTTCACAAGTATAAAAATTGTTATAAACACTTTAATGCATGCATTGCCACTTTAAATGTTATATACATTTTTTTTATCTTTAAAAGTTAAAATTTTGTTACAAGCAATCACTCAAATTAGCAGTGATGAGCAGTGAAAGAACAACAAATTTAAGGTATCGTCCTCTAAAGTGACATTCACAAAAATAACATCTGAATGCAGCATTTCAGATCAAAAAGTCCGTTACTTACCTGTGCTATGTCTCTAAATAATATTTTTATTGTTATTCATTACATTTCAAATTGGTCAGACGTACAGGCGAACTGTGAGAGATTCTGATGTATGAATGTTGCTCTCTTGCGCTCTACAGTTTTACTGAGCGCTCCCTGCAGATCTGAGACTGCAGGGACCTACAAGAGTGTCTTCAGCAGTGGAATCTACAGCAGTTAAAGGTACAGAGACGCCTGAAAACAAATTTTCGGATTTGGACAAAACTGTCTTGGAGTGCCAAGTCACTGACTGTTTAGACCAAAGTGGAAAAACTTTGTTTCTAACACCCATTTGTCACAGAGAAGAAAACAATTCAAGCAATATTTACATGATTTCTAAAAGGCATTCAACACCAAATACTAAAATACTTAGTATTTATTTTCAAACATTCGTTTACACTTACAGTTTTATTACATTTTTTCATTCACATATTCTGATTCTTTAAAGAGATAGTTCACCCAAAATTGAAAATTCTGTCATCATTTACTCACCCTCAAGTTGTTCCAAACCTGTATACATTTCTTTGCTCTGTTGAAGATATTTTGAAGAATGTGAGAAACGGAACAGTTCTGGGACAACATTGACTTCCATAGTATTTTTTCTTTCTACTATGGAAGTCAATGGTGCCCCAAAGCAGCCTGGTTAAAAACTTTCTTCAAAATGTGTTCAACAGAACAAAGAAATGTACAGTGGCATGAAAAAGTATGGGAACCCCTTGCAGAATCTGTGAAAATGAGAATTATTTTAATAAAATAAGAGGGATAATAAAAAATGCATGTTATTTTTTGTTTAGTACTGTCCCGAGTAAGATATTTTACATAAAAGATGTTTGCATTTAGTTCACAAGACAAAACAATAGCTGAATTTATTAAAATAACCCCCTTCATAAGTATGTGAACCATTGATTCTCAATACTGTGTGTGGTTACCTGATGATCTACGACTGTTTTTTTGTTTTGTGATGGTTGTTCATGAGTCTCTTGTTTTGTTCTGAGCAGTTAAACTGAACTCTGTTCTTCAGAAAAATCCTCCAGCTCCTGCAAATTCATCAGTTTTCAAGCATTTTTGCATATTTGAACCCTTTTCAGCAGTGACTGTATGATTTTGAGATCTGTGTTTTCATACTGAGGACAATTGAGGGACTCAAACACAACTATTAAAACATTTTCAAACATTCACTGATGCTCCAGAAGGAAACACGATGCATTAAGAGTCGGGGTGTGAAAACTTTTGAACAGGATGAAGATGTCACAATTTTTCTTATTTTGTTTAAATATCATTGTTTTTCATTTAGTACTGCCCTTCGGAACCAACAGAAGATACTTGCATGTTTCCCGGCAGAAAAATTAAGTACAATTTACCTTGATATTTGAATTCAAAAGTTTTCACCCCTCGGCTCTTAATGCATCGTGTTTCCTTCTGGAGCATCAGTGAATGTTTGAACCTTTTTTAATAGTTGTGTTTGAGTCCCTCAATTGTCCTCAGTGTGAAAAGATGAATCTCAAAATCCTACAGTCACTGCTTGAAAGGGTTCAAATATGCAAAAATGCTTGAAAACTGATGAATCTGCAGGAGCTGGAGGATTTTTCTGAAGAACAGAGCTCAGTTTAACTGCTCAGGACAAACAAGAGTCTCATGAACAACCATCACAAAACAAAAAAACAGTCGTAGATCATCAGGTAACCACACACAGTATTGAGAATCAATGGTTCACATACTTATGAAGGGGGTTATTTTAATAAATTCAGCTATTGTTTTGTCTTGTGAACTAAATGCAAACATCTTTTATGTAAAATATCTTACTTATCTTACTATAATTCTCATTTTCACAGATTCTGCAAGGGGTTCACATACTTTTTCATGCCACTGTATACAGGTTTAGAACAACTTAAGGGTGAGTAAATGATGACAGAATTTTCATTTTTGGGTGAACTATCCTTTTAATATTATATATAAAGCTGTGTTGTTTTGCATGACAATCTGTTTAAAACATTTGTTACTTCATAAATTTTAAGTGTATCACTTCACTGTACTTAAATGTAAATTAATAAAATAGTTATTAAACATATCATTAAAAGGACAATGTTTAATACAATACTGTGTTTGTTTATCTTTTAAACCTGATTTTATGTAATTTAATATTGTGATAATACCATAATATGAAAATTGTATACTGTCACATGGCTACTTGTCACATGAGACACAGTGAGTCTTCACACTTTTTTTTTTTCAATGTTGTGTGTGTTTGTGTGCATGTGTGTTGATTTTGGCATTAGGCAGTGTTAAGAGTACAACACTTATTTGTAGCTGAAAGCCATATCAATAGCCAATTTTTTTTTTTAGCATTTATTCAATATTACAATGGCAAATTTTCTACATATATATATGCGTTCCTGCAGTATTAAGTAAATGCTTCAAAATCGGGCACATAAAGACTTCATTTGGAAAGTTGTATTAGGCCTATAACTGCCATCCTAATCCACCATTTATGGCTGGTAATTAATTAAAACTTTAATACTGAAGCTTAATACTGAGGCCTAATTTGCCATTTCCTCTCTTCAAAATAAACTTTTTTTTCTAATCCACACTTCCAAAATTCCTAGTTGCTTAGACACAAACTAATCATTTCATTCACTTTGTGGAGCAAAAGAAAGAACAAAACAATAACAACCAAACAACAATGACCTACTTAATGTAGTTAATATAAGCCTACTTTTGAACAGCTTTACTCAGGAACAAAATTGAGGCTGTGAGGGTTATTATACACGGGATTTTTCACTATATTTGTGTTTGCAAAGGCAAGCGTTACAAATTCTACTGCACTTTTGTTAATATAACTTGTGGGTGGGCTCTTTTGACTTTAACTTGGTACATAACTACCTAGCAACAACCCAAGACACAGAGAACCACCACACACATTTTTGTCATAAAATGTACAATTGCAAAAATTGTAAATCATAGTATAACAATACAACGATAAAATTGTAACTATACATTCAAACTAATACAATTAAAACATGAATTAATAAATTAAATAATATTTTAATAAAAATGTTTGGAAACTCACTGCATTATGTATTGCTTTTAAACATGTAATTTCATATAATTTGACACTTTATATGTCTTTTAAAAATATACTCTAAAATGGATTCAGAGATTTAAGAGATTCTGGACTCTAGCATGAGGAGAACAACGGTGGATCTTCATTTGATATTAAGAACTTTGTGTGTTTGTGATTCTGGAATGTCCTATTTAGCATCATGTATATATGATATGATCCCAGCGATTACTGAAAGTAAAGCCACTGAAGGGTTAATTTCATACAGTTTGTTGCTTGTACACTGATCCAATTCATTTTTTCCATTTTTTGATAATGTAGCATTAAGTTTGGTTTCATGGGATTTCACATATATTAAAGTTCAGTGTTTCTAGTTCCAACAATATGGAAAAGATTTTTCTGAGCTGCATATAAATCTAGCCTACATGTGTGGAGCAATGAGCTATGAACTTCAATTGTTGATCAAAAACCAGCATGTAAAACAAACAGAGAGAAGAATACTTCTGACACCAGGTCCACCGGGGGTCCGACCCTGAGGTACTGTACTCGTTTACTCCATGCAGAGTAAGGTTAATTGGAAGATTCTGTGCTATGTCAACAACACACAGGGGTCACACACATCAACCGATACACACAGAGAGGATTGAGAAGATCGGTAAACAAATGCTGTCGGGGTAACAACAGCACCACCAGCATTTACTTGTAAACCCGTAGCATTACCATTAACTTCAGCACTGAGGGTAACCATGACAGTGTTTTGCTTGTCTTCACAGACCAATTACCAGCCCTTGTCCCTTGAGACCGCAAATACTGGTTAAATATTTGTGCTGACAATTTAAAGTGCTGCTGTGGGCATCTGGGATCTTCATGTGGTCGCATTATCAAATAATCTATGGCAAAACAGGACGGGGAAGAAAGGAGAAAGAAATTACACTTATGTTTGACAGCAAAAAAGGAATTTGTCGAAGATGAAAGGTCCCTAAATGAGGGGACGTGGGTTGGAAATAGATCAGGGACCAACTGGGGCTCTTTACACGTGGTCCTCAGTCACGTTGGTGACCCATGAGAACCAAAACACACAACAACTACTTAGATATTCATTTCTACACATAAACTGGTGCCATGATTCTCCACGTTACCCAAACTGGCCCCTCAGAAGCTTCTTGGACTTCAATCAGTTGAGTTGCTATATTCAGTCACAGAATGTGTGGACAGTGCCAAAAAATGGGCTCTTCAGAATGTCAGGCTGTAGACATGGACATCCTGCAGTATGCTCCTACTTGAGAGAATATCCATTTGAGTGATCACAAAAAAATCATATTTTTTAAATGTCTGACAAAATCAGATGTGTTTTTAGCAATATATGGACACTAAGCAAAGATATTCAATAGGATAACTGTATATTAAACAAAAATCATATAGCTAAATAATAGTAATGCAATGAAATTTCAGCAACCAAAAACATTTGAGCAAAACAACATTTCAGGCTTTGGCCAAAATAGTTTTGGAAGGCCAGAAAAGGATCACCGTAGTCAATCACAGACATATCTGTTGAGCGCATGAACACAATGACCAATCAGAGGTGTTTGAGAATCTGCTCAACAGTGCTCAAAATGCTAGGAGGAAATGCTGGTATAGTCACATTTTTAAAATTTCAATGCGGACTTGGTCCCGAAGTTGGTACTTTTGACAACACTAGCGAGTACGTTTACCTTGGTTTGTTTGTAGTATAGTGTGATATCGGATATGGGTAACATTTAAAGCTGCAGACCGCGATTTTAGGCCCTCTAGCGGTTAATAAACAGAACTGCACGCATCTTGTGGAAGAACATTGTAGCCGGAGCTACTTTTCTCCATGTATATCTATGGCGAGTCACGCAGTTTCTGTGATACTCTGCGGCGGGTCCTACCAGTCCGGTCTAAAATAGTCCGAAAATAAACACTTATTATAATTGTACCATAATGATTCAGGGTAAGACAAAAACACGGTTTGGAAAATGGATTCATGTTGTACATTGTCATTATAACATTTTTTGTAAATTTTGAACACAAAAAAAGTTGCAGACAGCAGCTTTAAAAGAAGATGTAAGCTGGTCATCAAAAATTCATATATAGTTAACAAATCGTCATTGGAATCAAGACCTGCAGTGTAAATGCATCCAAAGAGACAAGTCTGAATCTACAGACATGAAAGCCAGGCTAATAGTATCTCACAAACAGCTCAGAGTGATGATGTGACTGGCCCATGTGGTGCATGTCACCTGCATGTTATAAATAGGCCCGGCAGCTGTTTTCTGATGCATTTAGCCCTGACTGGACTGGGCCACTGGATATGAGATAACAGCAGGTGGGGGTTTGTTTCCAACTCAGTCTAGCTTAGTGAACTTTGTTTGAGAGACCAATCTCTATCCTGAGTGATGGAAAATCTGTAATTAATTATGGATTCATTGGGCTGTTGAACTGGAAATAACAGCATCATAAAGTTGTTGTGGTGGAAAGTACAAGATGAAGTTATCCTGGAAACATGAGATCAGAACAGAAATGCACAAGCTAACTTATTGAAGTGTCCATGACTGTGTTCATTTGTGCGTTAGCTTTTGCTGTGCTACTGAAATTGGTATCAAGAATTGTGAAATTTCACTGGAATTTGCATCAACTACTTGAAATGAGGTTATGACTAAGATCCTATGGTTTTCTGTGATATGGAAAATAAGGACGGAATCACAGAAACCAATGACAGAATGCCCGGTTTGTAAGCCTAGTCCCAGACTAAAGCCGCGTTTCCACCGCAGGAACTTTCCCCAGGAACTAAGAACTTTGGGGTGGTACTCGGTGTGTTTCGACTGCAGGAACCAGGGTTTAAATGAAGTTCCGGCTAAAAAATTCCCCCTCAGAAAGTACCTGCTCACTAGGTAGTACTTTTTCAAAGTTCCAGAACTTTCGGGGTTGGGACTTGGGAGCTGAACATGCTGATTGGTTGAGTTCATGCAGCATTTTGATTGGTTGACTCCACGCAGCATTTTATTTCAACCATCGTTTTTTAAAGTCTGTTGCAGTGCATGCAGTAAGAGTTGTTTGCTATTCAAATCAACAATGGAGTTTAAAAAATACGACCGATGGACTGACGATGAGGTTCAGGCTTTATTAAGCTTATATGCAGAGGACGAAATCTATTGGGAACTGGAAAGTCGTGCGCAGTCCTACGTCACCGGATCATCTTCACGGTACTTTAGAAACGCAATTTCGGTGGAAACGCGGCTGCATGTTTGAGCTGTTTTAACTGTAAGCAACTTGCAGTGACATATCTTAAAATATGTCAGTGCCATTTTTTTGTCTCAAGATGCACACTAGTAATGTTTTTTTCTAAGGCACGTTTATAAAAGCTACTTAAATTGTCCTAATTAAACCAAGGCCTAATCCTGGCTTAATCTAAGCCTTGTCTGTGAAACGGTCTGAATGTCACAGAATTTGGCAAAATGTTGATGAATAATTCAAAAGTAGGGCTGTATGCATCGCAATATCGACTAGTATCTGTGAATATTAAGTGCAAAAAGACCGCTGCTGAAAACTACCATCAGAATCTCAAAAGGTCTTCATTACAACCATCATCATTCAAATAATGACAGAAATATATTGCTATTGTACAGTAAAAGGTCATAATAATAACACATTTTTAATACAGTGTTTAAGGAATATCGCAAAAAGTTACATAGTGGCATACTTCAAAACCCCGGTCTATGGTGATAAACAAATGAGATTTGGAGGAGGTATTGTGTACTTGTGTTGCAGCAGGTGATGGGCCCTTAGGGGCAAATCTGCACCTCTACATCTATGTACACAACTATGTGCTTCCCACAGGGATAGAGCAGTTGGTCTCCAATAATCTCAGAAGCACGGATCACCATGGCAGGAATTTGTCCAGCTACGTGCGAGTCATGACTGTGGTGCCATGAAAGCAAGAGGTCCCTTCACTTAGAGCCATTGTGATGTACATCACATACTACCCCGCCTGCATTGGTCATGGGAATATTGGTTTGCATTTCATCATGTCAGCTTCAAGATCACATTCCTCAGTCTGATTGAACTGCCACAAATTGAACTTTCACCTTTAAACTAAACTAAAGGGTTGTTCATTTAAGAGGCATAAAATTATATGCCATTTTTATTATGAACTACTGATCTCTTTTGGCCCTATTCAAATTAAGTCTATGGGACAAGGCATTCCAGAAGGTTTAAAAGCAGAAACTTGATGCTTGATTTTTTAAGTGCTTCTTTATTCTTTCATGCAAAAGTGGGAATTGTGAGCTGTTTTACTTACTTTAAAGGGTTAGTTCATCCAAAAATGAAAATAATGTAATTTATTACTCACCCTCGTGTTGTTCTACAGCTGTAAGACCTTCGTTCATCTTCTGAACACAAATTAAGATATTTTTGATGAAATCCAATGGCTTAGTGAGGCCTCTGTTGAGAGCAAAGCCATTCAAACTCTCGAGGTCCATAAAGGTACAAAAAACATATTTGAAACAGTCCATGTGAGTACAGTGGTTCTATCTTAATATTATAAAGCAACAATAATACTTTTTGTGTGGCAAAAAAAACAAAATAAAGACTTTAACAATATCTATATGGGCTGATTTCAAAACACTGCTTCAGAGCTTTACGAATCGAATCAGTGAATTGGAGCACCAAAGTCATGTGATTTCAGCAGTTTAGCCATTTGATTGGAGATCCGAATCACTAATTCGAAACAAAATATTCATAAAGCTCAGAAGCTTTATGAATAGAAGAAGTGTCTTTTTTAGAAGAAGTGTTTTGAAATCGGCCCATATAGATATTGTTGAAAAGTCGTTATTTTGTTTTTTTGGTGCACAAAGTATTCTTGTCACTTTATAATATTAAGATAGAACCACTGAACTCACATGAACTGTTTCAATTATTTTTTTTGTACATTTATGGACCTTGAGAGTTTGAATGGCTTTGCTCTCAACAGAGGCCTCACTGAGCCATTGGATTTAATCAACAATAACTTAATTTGTGTTCGGAAGATGAACGAAGGTCTTACGGCTGCAGAACGACATGAGGGTGAGTAATAAATGACATTATTTTCATTTTTGGGTGAACTAACCCTTTAATCATGAGACTACTGTTATAAGCGCACAAACTTCTGGTTATGCATTCCATCATTCCATATCCATGTACATTGTAAATAGACAATTCACTTTCCTTTCTAGTTATCCTAGTGCATATAATGTGAAACTTAAAGGGGACCCATTAGGCAAAATTCACTTTTATATTGTTTTTGAACATAATTGTGTCTGCAGAGTGTGTATACAACCATCCTATTGTGGTAAAAATCCATCCATTTGTTATTTTTACCCATAGACCTGAAAGTGTCTCAAAATGAGCCATTTAGAAATGTGCTCCAATGTGAAGTAGATCTAACATACACATGCAGTTTCTTTATAGACGTGAAAGAGAAATTAGTTTAATACTTACGCGACTCTGCACTCTGACGGCGGAAGTGATCTCTCACACTCATTGACGTATACGCGCGAGAGATCACTTCCGGCATCAGAACGCGTTTTCAGACCTCACACACCGGATGCTTAAGGCAGTTGGACATAGTGGTGTATTAGAGGTAAAAAAAATTATATAAATACTGTTTGGTTTCTCGCACAAACCAATCGTTTCGTGTCTTAGGACATCAATGTGTCGTCACGAGCCGCAGGGTTTAATTTGGATTTGTCTGTACATGTTTTTTTTTGACTCTTATAGATGGAGTTCCCATTGCCATGCATCATCATTTGTGTTCTACTGAAGAAACAAAGTCACCTACATCTTGGATGCCCTGGGGGTAAGCAGATAAACATCAAATTTTCATTTTTGGGTGAACTATCCCTTTAAAACCCATGCAAATAATAAACTTTCATGATGACGAAAAACTGCAAAGTCACATGAGCGTGACTGTGATAGAGATGATAATCAAAACCAAACAGATATTTTGTTCATTTTTAGCAGAGTATCCGATGCACGAGGTGTAAAGGCACAGTACTATTCTGGGTAGGGGGGCGGGTAGCAGCTCATTTGCATTTAAAGACACATGCACAAAAAACACATGTTTTTGCTTCCGCTAAAATGGCCATTTACACATGGTATAATAAATTATCTGTGGGGTAATTTGTAGCTGAAACTTCAGACACATTCTGGGGACACCTGAGACTTATATTACATCTTGTAAAAAGGGGCATAATATGATTATGATAGGAGCTTGACTTTTATGATAGGAGATTTGACTTTTTACAGTCAAAATTGGTAAGTGGCAATCTTTATGTTTTGTGGATCTAATGAAACAATAGGTGCGTTCAAAATTGCATGCTGCCTGCGTAGATACTTAATTTGAGGAGGAACGAACTTTAGGGGTGCTAAAATAAGCATGTTCTATATAGTACGATTGTGAATGAAATTCATGCAGACTACATTTATCATCCTGTCATTGCCATGTGAGTCAGTTGTGTCGCTTCATTTAGTACTCTTCATGTACGGCTACTAAATAATAGAGAGTAAGGTATATTCAGACACAAGAATTTTGAATTTTAACTTTACCGTTTTATTTATTTATTTTTACATGTTTTTAACATTTAACTGTGAGACGGATTTTTTTCTGTGACAAAACATTTCTCTCAATGTTTTTCTGTGACAATCAAAAACATTTTACAGATAATGGAGCTGAATTTGTATTGAATCCAGAATAATTCTGTAATGATTCTAGTAAAATTCTTTTATTTTTTTAAATAAATGGGTTTATTAATGTTAATCATGTTTACATCATTCACTAGCAATTCCAGAAGAAGCACAAAGTACTTCACATTTTAAAGGAATCTCAAGTTGTATTAACCCGGAACAGTCCTTTCAGATATCACTCATTTTCCTGCTGCAACGAAAATGGACTCATTCAGCTGTACCTCATGGGTCTCACTGCTAATAGTCTTTAAATGCAGCTGAAGTTGTCAAGTAGGCCCACTTACAGGAAATCAGGAAGAGGCCAACAACCTACAGGTGCCTTTGAGCAGAACCGCATGTATATGAGATGGGTGAGTGGTTTCCTTATGAAAAGACACGTTATTTCAGCAATCAACAAGTTAAGAACAGCAGATAACATGTTGCAAACACCTGCTGTAAGCAAGCTGAGCGATGTTAAGAAAACACAAACAAATTAATATCATTATAAAAAAAAAACGTTATATTTTCCAAACCACTCATCCCCTTTTTCTGAATGAAGAAATCTGTTCATTTTTACACAATTTTGATGTATTAATAATAGTTTTGATGAAAATGTTCTTTATATTTACTCAATATTTAATCACATCACATTCATTAATTTTAGCCCATTTTATTCCGATTGAAATGTTATATAATTGTATTCAGTGAAAACAACATTAGTCAATGAATCTCATACATAGCCTATTAAGTACTGAATTGAGAAAATTAAACTGCTAGCAAAGTGGTTCACAGATTCTCAGCTCAAGCGGATCAATACACAACATAACTCTTTCGTCATGTTTTAATTACATTTGCATTTAATCATTTAGAAGACGCTTTTGCCCAAAGCGACTTACAAATAAGGAGAGCAATAGAAGCAGTTGAACCAACAAAAGAGCAACAATATGAAAGTGCTGTGACAAGTCAGTCTAGCACAGTACACGTAGGCTAACCGTTTCTTGATAATGGCAAAAGATTCATTCAAAAGACGGCCCATTCACACCAAGAACGATGACTATCAAGACAACTATAAAGATACAGTTCTAAAAATCGTTCAAAATATAAAAGAATAACAGAGTCCACAGCACAACTGTAACAATTGACAGCAAAGAGAAATTATATAATTGGAATCACTTTCAAAAAAAATTATATAGTTTTTAACCACAAATGCTCATCTTGCACTGCTCTGCGATCCGCCACGCATGATGAATCACATTACAAAGTTCACGCATGATGTTTGGCAGAAGTACCTATCCAGTGTCTACAAAGTGAACATGCAAAGATTAAGCCAAATGCCCTTTACCCTTGCCCTTTTTTAGTTTTTTGCCCTACCACAGTACTTCCACCAACTGACCTTTCTGCAGTTGAACCTAAGTGAAGTCCACTAATATATGGAGAAAAATCCTGGAATGTATGCCTCAAAAACCTTAATTTCCGGCATCAGAGCGCGTTTTCAGACCTCACACACCGGATGCTCAAGGCAGTTGGACATGGTGGTGTATTAGAGGTAAAAAATAATATACTGTTCGGTTTCTCGCACAAACCAATCGTTTTGTGTCTTAGGACATCAATGTGTCGTCACGAGCCGCAGGGTTTAATTTGGATTTGTCTGTGCGTGTTTTTTTGACTCTTATAGATGGAGTTCCCATTGCCATGCATTATACGGCTGACAGACTGACAGAGTTAAAAATCATCATTTGAGTTCTACTGAAGAAACAAAGTCACCTACATCTTGGATGCCCTGGGGGTAAGCAGATAAACATCAAATTTTCATTTTTGGGTGAACTATCCCTTTAAAACCCATGCAAATAATAAACGTTCATGATGACAAAAAACTGCAAAGTCTCGTGAGCGTGACTGTGATAGAGATGATAATCAAAACCAAACAGATGTTTTGTTCATTTTTGGCAGAGTATCCGATGCTCGAGGTGTAAAGGCACAGCACTATTCTGGATAGGGGGGGCGGGTAGCAGCAGCTCAGCTGAATAAATTATCAGGAAATTTTCATACAGAAGTGAACTAATCCTTTAATAAACAGAATGATATTGTGCATTAGATGTTAAAATAGTTAACTTAATAAAGTTGTCCTTAACGTTATAGTTATCTTTATAGTTATTGTTCTTGGTGTGAATGGGCCTTCAGGCAGGTCATTCCACCAGCAGGAAACAGTGAGTGTGTTTACATGCACATTCTTAACCCGATTATGCTTAATAAGCCGACAATGCACGCAATCATGTAAACGCTTTTACACGTTTTCCTTTATTGGAGTAAGGTCACAAACTTAAGCATAAACGGATCGTCACAGCTAGATTTTTGTCCCTTACACCGATTTCACCCAGCATGTAAATGCATTAACCTGCTTTCTGTTGGCTTATTGAAGTGCGCATGTGTGATAAGTGACAGGAACGCATCCTTACTGCAGATTTAAGCGTATCCAGACAGAGCAAAAATTTTGCAGTAAGGGAGGAGGAAATATGTTGCAAACTCAGACTTTCTTGACCCAAAGAATTATAAAAATGTGTTCTCATCTTATGCAGAAGCAGAAGTGGTACAGTAAAAATGCTGCATCTGTAACTGCATGAGAGGATAATATATATGAGCCGCAAGTTTTGCGCTGATGTTTCAATACTCTTCTTCAGTTTTTAACGCTTTATTTAACATCACAACCGACATAACAAATGAAATACTTACATTTTGACATCACTACTGGGAAATAACCTGATTTACTAAAAAAGTCATGTAGACACAGTTTACTTCATTTGTCAGGTTATTGGTTTGCATGTAAACCCAGATAACAGGTTATTTCAATAAGCTGATTTTTGTGAGTTATCGGCCTACTGGTGTGCATGTAAACATGCTCAGTCAAGTTGAAATCGTTTCATTGTCAACATAACACATATTTTTTGTTTATGTCTCCATTACAGCTGACGAAACAAAAAAAAAAAACTCTTCATCACACATTTGTGTTAGTAATATTATTGACGAGATGAACACTAATTACAGTACTATTGAAAATTTAAAGGGACCATCTTTTCTGTGATGTGTACAACGTGGACAGAATAGCAGAGCCCAGTCATTAAAACAGAATTTACAGTAAATATGCAATGTCTCAGAATTAGGCAAATTTTGCATTAATTAATCAAGAGTAGGTGTGTACATTCATGTTCTCTGCGCAAATGAAAAAAATAATTTATACAGTAAACGTCTGTTGTGCAGCACTTTAACAAAAAAATAAATAATTTTTGTTGTAAAAGTTATAGTATTTTCATTTGACTACAAGTTTTATAAATTCATTTGATTACCAGTTTCAAAGATACATTTGTATTAAATTTAAAGGATTAGTCCACTTTCAAATAAACTTTTCCTGATAATTTACTCACCTCCGTGTAATCCAAGATGTTCATGTCTTTCTTTCTTCAGTCGAAAAGAAATGAAGGTTTTTGATGAAAACATTCCAGGATTATTCTCCTTATAGTGGACTTCAATGGTCTCCAGACGGTTGAAGGTCAAAATTACAGTTTCAGTGCATCTTCAAAGGGCTTTAAACGATACCAGACGAGAAATAAAGGGCTTATCTAGCAAAACGATCGGTCATTTTCGAAAAAAAAATTTAAATGTAAATGCTTTATATAAACAAATGTTCACCACCTAAGTGCTTCCGCCAAAACCGCATTTCCGTATTCTCCAAAAAGTTTACACTGTATGTCCTAGACCTTCCCTATTCAACTTACGGAAAAAATGTAACTGCCGGTGCGTTCGTTCCGTAAGTAGAATAGGGAAGGTGTAGGACATACAGCGTAAACTTTTTGGAGAATACGGAAAGTGGAAGCACTTAGAAGGTGAACATTTGTTTATATAAAGCATATACATTTACATTTTTTTCGAAAATGACCGTCTGGAGGCCATTGAAGTCCACTATGAGGAGAATAATCCTGGAATGTTTTCATCAAAAACCTTAATTTATTTTCGACTGAAGAAAGAAAGACATGAACATCTTGGATGACATGGGGGGTGAGTAAATTATCAGGAAAAGTTTATTTGAAAGTGGACTAATCCTTTAAAGTCAAAATATATTTTAAAAAAATTACACTAAATTTATAAAAAAAAATATAACAGATTTGATCAGGGCCTAATTACTGTCAACATTTTAATAAATTATGAAATTGGTAAGTTTTATAATTTGAACATTTTGATTGTTAAAATATAATTAAAACATTAAAAAGAAATCTAGAAAAATTTAAATGAAAAACATTACATTTGGGGTGGGGGAGCAGAATTTGGTAATAAAATAAGACAAAGTAAAATTAAATAAAATAAAACAGAATTTGTGAAAAAATATAACAGATTTACCAGGGCTCTAAAATTTCTCAGCGCTTTGAATCAGCATAATTTCACATTAGAAACTTAATGATCCTCTGGGATCTTCTTTCACAAGAAGCTGGACAATATGGCCTTCCTGTGAACCACTAGGGGACCACCAGCGGTCTGGTCTGGAGGTCTGTCTGAATGCAGGAATCCAAATTCTCACAGAACTCTGAAAGGTCAGGACTGCCAAAATTTGGCAGAGCAGGGAAGGGGATCACAACACAGGAAATCCCTCATCCTGTCTCGCAAGTATCAATGAAACACACACACACACACACACACACTTCAGTGTGCAATGAACACTGGTCAGCAAGAGGACAGCATGACCATGTCAGTACATTAAAGGGATAGTTCAGCCAAAAATTAAATTCTGTCATTAATTACTTACCCTCATGTTGTTCCAAACCCAAGACGTTTGTGCATCTTTGGAACACAAATGAAGATATTTTTAAAATAATTAAACGATTACTGTCCCTCCATGGACAGCTACGCTACTACCACTTTGATGCCTCAAAAAGTTCATAAAGAAAATGTAAAACTAATCCATACGAGTTGAGCGGTTTAGTCCAAATTTTCTGAAGAGATTCAATTGCTTTATATGATGAACAGATAGGTTTAGGCTTTTATTCACATATAAACATTCATCAACTCGCACATCAGTTGTGGTAAACGGAAACTCAAACATGTTTGCTTGACGTGCGAACCAATGAGGTTCGCAGCAAGATTGAGCTTCCGCAAGAATTTCGTTCATGCTTGTGTAACAGGTTTGGTTGAGGTTCTGTTTGTTTACTGATCAGTGTTTATATGTGCAAAAAAAGACTAAATTCAATCTGTTCATCATTCAAAGCGATCGAGTCTCTTCAGAAAATTTGGAATAAACCGCTAAATATTGGTCTATGGAGGGATTTCATCGACAAAATCGTCTTTTGTGTTCTGAAGATGAACGAAAGTCTTACAGGTTTGGAACGACATGAGGGCGAGTAATTCATGACAGAATTTTCATTTTTGGGTGAACTAAGACTCACACACCTGCACTATCATAGTCTGTTTACCAAAGCTGTCGGTTTAAAAGAGAGCAAGAAACTCAGAACACATTATCTAGTCAAAGTGGATATTTTGGATGCCGTTTTTTTCATGGGACATTCCCTCAGTCTGCAGCTGTGAGTTTTCAAACAACACACAAACCTTATGCTGATGTCAGAGGGTTTCCTGTCTGAGAACTGCAGCTGGACAATCAGTCTCGTAAAAAAAAAAAAACTGTCTACCAACATTACACAAATACTCAAATCGCTAAATAAAATGAATCTGAACCAATTTTGAGACTGCCCTACAAATTTGTACACTGAATATCCTGTTTGAGATGTAAAATGAGCTGTGAATGCCTTTTCATGTTGACTTTAAAGACAAAATAAAAATTGATATAATTTACTTTAGTACTAAACATTTCATCAACACACTAAAGAAATATTCTTTAATAAAACTTTTATGCAATCCTATCATGCAATCAAATCCCAAATGGAAAATAATTTTAAAATCCCCAAAATTTCATCCCTGAAAGAATATAATTTTTTACTAATCTACACTTTATGCACCTTTAAATGCAATGCTGCATGCAAGCTGGACTCTCTTTTCATGATAATGTCTGTGTTTAGTTAGTGGCCCAGAATCCTCCGTGAAGTAGAGGAGAAGAGAGTCTGGGAAGTCTGTTCATTTGGCCAAAGCACAAATCCTAAATCTCCTTGAAGGACACTGCTGCACCACATCACACAAATCATATGGTACAGACTTACAATTTAGTACCTGAATTTGACATTAACATTCAATTGTGTTGTCACCCCGAATGTATTTCAGTCTGATCACTTAAAGGTGCCGTAGAATGTCTTTTTAAAAGATGTAATATAAGTCTAAGGTGTCCCCTGAATGTGTCTGTGAAGTTTCAGCTCAAAATAACCCATAGATTTTTTTTTTATTAATTTTTTTAACTGCCTATTTTGGGGCATCATTAAATATGCGCCAATTTAGGCTGCGGCCCCTTTAAATGCTCACACTCCCCGCCCACGGAGCTCGCGCTTGCCTTTAACAGCATAAACAAAGTTCACACAGCTAATATAACCCTCAAAATTGTTCTTTACAAAGTGTTCGTCATGCAGCATGTCTAATCGCGTAAGTATAGTATTTATTTGGATGTTTACATTTGATTCTGAATGAGTTTGATAGTGCTCCGTGGCTAAAGCTAACATTACACACTGTTGGAGAGATTTATAAAGAATGAAGTTGTGTTTATGAATTATACAGACTGCAAGTGTTTAAAAAATTAAAATAACGACAGTCTTGTCTCTGTGAATACAGTACTAAACGATGGTAACTTTAACCACATTTAACAGTACATTAGCAACATGCTAACGAAACATTTAGAAAGACAATTTACAAATATCACTAAAAATATCATGATATCATGGATCATGTCAGTTATTATTGCTCCATCTGCCATTTTTCGCTATTGTTCTTGCTTGCTTACCTAGTCTGATGATTCAGCTGTGCACATCCAGACGTCCTGCCCTTGTCTAATGCTTGAACATGAGCTGGCATATGCAAATATTGGGGGCGTACACCCCGACTGTTACGTAACAGTCGGTGTTATGTTGAGATTCGCCTGTTCGTCGGAGGTCTTTTAAACAAATGAGATTTATATAAGAAGGAGGAAACAATGGAGTTTGAGACTCACTGTATGTCATTTCCATGTACTGAACTCTTGTTATTTAACTATGCCAAGGTAAATTCAATTTTTAATTCTAGGGCACCTTTAAAAGTTAGGCCTATGACATATACTACCTTTCAAAAATTCAACAAGACAGACGATTTGAGGTCTGGGGTCATGTCTGTAGCACAAATAGCATGGTATCAAACACAGCTAAGGTCCAAATATGTTTCCCATACACACAAAGAATTTAGGCATTCAAAAAGTTACACACTTAACATGGGCCTCACATTTGACATTATTGTATGGGATTAAAAGCCACCCAACACCTATTTTTAAATCTTTTATCTCATAGTATGATTTGTGAATTAGTTTCCTGACTGAGCTCCAGAAGTTTTGCCACTTTTAACAGCCTGACATGGGGGTGAATGAGTTTCCCCTCTTTTCCCACCCTGTCTCCTCGTGATTAAATCCCAGGCTTGCGTCACAGCAGGCTCGGGCAGCCACCCATGGCCCTCCACTGGATTAATTAAAAGCATTTCTATTATAACCACTTCATGGGATGAGAACAATAAGCCACTGTAAAAGAGCAATACGACATTGGGAGGTAGATCTGTGCAGAGTGATTGCTTTCACCTGTGTTTCAACTTAATGGATGTAAATCAATCAAAAAGTACTGGTTACGTTCACAGTTGTGTAACTCCCTTTGAGATCAGAGGCTTTTCAAAGAATGTACAACTATATATCACCAATTATAGGTAATTTCTAGGGATGCACTGATAGGATTTTTTGGGGCTGATAACGATTTTAACTAAATTATTTGTCACTTCTTGTGTTTTGAAATTTTGTCATCAAAATAGATGCTCATTATCGCAGATGAATCGCCTTCGATAATGAACGCGATATTGTGTAGCTTGTCAGTGAACTACGGCTCTGTCTATTAAATGCCGTTCCATTTGAAAGCAGGTGATAGCGATTTAGCGGTAATCAGGGAACCGGCTTTACTGACGAAATGCGCGTGACAATCGCATGCGATATATCGCCCAGCCCTACACTCAGCACCGCCGCTCTCTATTCACAGACTATGCGCGATCGCGAAATTGAAATTTTGAAAGCGGCTCCCTGATGCATGCAAATATCTCCCAATATGAAAGCTATCTTAGGCTGGGCTGTGTAGTTGTAACCATCTCTTCTCTCTGCATCATGATTGAAAAAAAAAAGTGGTCTCTATTTGCACTTTGAATATTGAGAGAGTACTTTTTATTTATAGATTTTTTATTTCAGTTCAGTTAGGAGGTCAAAAGTTGTAGAAGCTCATAAATTATGTGCAGTTCTAAGGTCTGAAGAGACTCATTTGAAATCATAAAGGAGAGAAGCCAGTAAGTTGAGTTTGTGGCAAAACCTTTTACAGTGCTTGAGTATTGTTGTCTTTTACTGCATATGATAATTCTCAAAAAGTAGAACTAAAATGACATTCATTACAAAATGATTAGTTAAAACATTTCAAATGCACCTGCACACTATTTTTCTAGTCGTGTATTTTGTCTTTGAGGATTTCTTAAAAAATACCGTGTAAAAATCTCATCTTGTTCTTGTGAACTCAGTCTCATGTCTCATCTCATCACACCCCTAATAATCAAATATGAATGATTATTATAGGACACGAGAGTGCCAATGCATTGATATTCTGGTGCAATGCATTATAGTCTTGACCACTAATGGTAAATACACTGGAGTCCAGAATGATTCATCTTTGCATGATAACCTATTAATTAACTCTCCATCTCATCACCCTAACAAGCCTGAACCAGAAGAGCGTCTCGAGACATCTGTACAGTGACGCATTTGATATGAGAGTCAGAGGCAGTCATGAGAACTGTTATCTTGGTTACTGAATCAAATGTATGGAACAATGCCTTCAGGAAGATTACGGTTTGATATCTGATGTTGAGTATGTCAGCTAAATATTATACTTAGTACAGCTCAGTCCACAACCAATGCACTGAACTTAATTAAAAACAGATACCAAAGATGAAAACCGCCAGTGATTCCTGTTAAGGAAAGCCACTGCGCTTGAAACTGCAGCATCATGGAGATAAAATATATCATCGACTGTCAGACAAACTCACTTCTTGACTGAATCGTCTCAGATTAGACGCTCGCTCACTGAACAGCAGGTTATTAGATCTGATTCAAAATACTGTTAATGAGTTAGCAACAGGGTTGCACAATATGAAGAAAAAAAATCTGTGATAATCTGTGATTTAATAATGCGATTTGATAATGCTTTAAGTGTGTAAAATCAATTTAAGTGATATTTAAAAACTAATATAACCAACAAACAATTTTCACATTTTTTTAAGAAAAGAAAGCATCACCTCTGAAAGTGAACAGCAGTGTTTTACTATAACATTACATAAAAAGTAAATGTCACAAATATAAATGTAATAAATGTCATTTTAAAATCAGTGTAAACAAACAAAATTATTCACATATCACCAACTCTTTTCTTAAATTGGTAATAGTTATATTAACCTGAGAACTTAAAGGAGCCCTAGAATTAAAAATTGAATTTATCTTGGCATAGTTAAATAACAAGAGTTCAGTACATGGGAATGACATACAGTGAGTCTCGAACTCTATTGCTTCCTCCTTCTTATATAAATCTCATTTGTTTAAAAGACCTCTGAAGAACAGGCGAATCTCAACATAACACCGACTGTTTTGTAACAGTTGGGATCATTAATGTTTACACCCCCAATATTTGGATATGCCAGCTCATGATCAAGGCATTAGACAAGGGCAGCCAGTATTAACGTCTGGATGTGCACAGCTGAATCATCAGACTAAGTAAGCAAGCAAGAACAATAGCGAAAAATGGCAGATGGAGCAATAATAACTGACATGATCCATGATATCATGATATTTTTAGTGATATTTGTAAATTGTCTTTCTAAATGTTTCGTTAGCATGTTGCTAATGTACTGTTAAATGTGGTTAAAGTTACCATCGTTTCTTACTGTATTCACGGAGACAAGAGAGCCGTCGCTATTTTCATTTTTAAACACTTGCAGTCTGTATAATGCATAAACACAACTTCATTCTTTATAAATCTCTCCAAAAGTGTAGCATTAGCCGTTAGCCACGGAGCACTATCAAACTCATTCAGAATCAAATGTAAACATCCAAATAAATACTATACTCACATAATCCGATGTATGCATGCAGCATGCATGAGAACACTTTGTAAAGATCCATTTTGAGGGTTATATTAGCTGTGTGAACTTTGTTTATGCTGTTCAAGGCAAGTGCGAGCTCCGGGGGCGGAGAGCACGAGAATTTAAAGGGGCCGCAGCCTGAATCGGCTCATAGTTAATGATGCCCCAAAATAGGCAGTTAAAAAAATTTATTAAAAAAAATCTATGGGGTATTTTGAGCTGAAACTTCACAGACACATTCAGGAGACACCTTAGACTTATATTACATCTTGTAAAAAAACGTTCGATGGCACCTTTAACATCCTGGTACATACAAAACAAAACCACATGAAACCAAGTAGAGTTTACTGCTTTGCCTCCCGCTTATTGTCTTTCCTCGCGTGGCTTACTTACATTAATTCGTTATGAGATCATCGCGTCATCTCTCACAGGTCATCGGAGCGTACGCACAACAAGTAACAGTTGTGTACATAGTCTATTCTGTGCTATTTGCTAATACCTAAAACTCTGACTTATCTTAACTTTTTGAAGTATTAAAATCATTCCATTATCGCAAGCCAGTGCGTACAATCATACAAATATCGAAATTTGTACATTTGCGGTACAATAAGTTCAACAGAGGGTATACAAGTGACATCAACGTCAGCCGGAGTGACTGCGGTTATGCCCACTGAGGGGCAAAAAGACTAAGTGGTTTTCAGCGTGAATACCGCTAAAATGGGTAAGAGCTCTGTGATTGACTGTACAAATTTGGCAAGAAATCTGATGTATATTTTTACAGACTGCCAAAAGCTACAGAAAAAGAGAAGCAAATGGATCTCTGCAATTCACAGAAACAACTGGACTCCAGGCAACGAATCGTGGATTTGCAGTTATCATTTTGTGTCAATAAGTTGAATTTTGAGGTAAAAATCATACCCTATTTATGGTATTGTTGTATAGGTTTTGTATTGACAACTCATTCACTAGATATTTACCATCTTATATTCTGCATAATTGGATGTTTTTTTTAAATAAACACTGACAAAAACTACACAAGTTTTAGGGCTGGATGATATGACGATAGTGCTTTCCACACATAGACTTTACTTGGGCGGGCCACCCAGGTATAATAACGGCCGCCCAAGTATATTGGAGACACATTTTTGCTTTTATTATTTTTATCCTCTTATACTTTTATATCCGCCCAAGATAATGAAACCATCCATGATCGATTAACTAGTCGTTCCGTACCTGCTCGTTATGTGTGCGTCAGAACTGTTTACTCCCGCTAACATTCCCACAGGTGCTGCAAAGTCACAAGGGGGCACTGTTGCGCGTTCTACAAGCTCACGCAACAACGCTTCAGACTGCTTCAAAGTAGGGCTGCACGATTAATCGCATGAGATTGTCATGCGTGTCTCGTCAGTAAAGCCGGTTCTGTGATTAGCGGTAAATGTCCATCACCTGCTTTCAAATGGAGCGGCACTTAATATACAGAGCCGTAGTTCGCGGACAAGCTACGCAATATCGCGTTCATAATCGCAGATGAATCGCCTTCGATTATGAACGCGATATTGCGTAGCTTGTTCGCGAACTACGGCTCTGTATATTAAGTGCCGCTCCATTTGAAAGCAGGTGATGGACATTTACCGCTAATCACAGAACCGGCTTTACTGACGAGACACGCATGACAATCTCATGCGATTAATCGTGCAGCCCTACTTCAAAGTGATTCTCGATCAATGAAAAGTGCAGATTTATGCCAAGCGATTGCTAATGAACTCAAGTTAATGAATTATTACAAAGTCTACTTTATGGCCTTTATATAAAACGTTTTATACGGTTGTAAGAATCTGAAGGATCAGCCTGCAATAGTACAGACATTTCAAAATAAAGAGTACCTGTGTATTTCGGGCTTGTTTATAATTAAAAGTCACACACTAAGTTTTTTCTTTTTCTTTTGGGCATTATTGGTATTTTGGTTACACAATAAATTGTATTTAATTTGATTTCCATTTAATTCATATTAAATTATTGTAGTCTCCCCCACAGGAAGAAAAGACTAAGAACATTATTTGACACACAAATTATTCATTATATAAATTTTACTAGTAAAATCTGTGTCCCATTCACTGAGAGAGACACTATATGACAGCAAGGAGAACATAGGAAAAGGATAACCATTTAAATGCTGTAATTTTGCATAATTTACAATGCATAACAATGCATAATATTAGTATGTAATTAAATGTAATAGTATGCTATGTAATTAAAATAAATAAAATAATGTTAAAAATCACACATTATTTGTTTGTCACATGTAGTAGACCATTTTTGTGCCGTGGGTAATAGGAGGATTTTTCACCCGGCTACCACCACAAATATATTTCAAACCTGTGGGAAGCACTGGACGATATATATATAACATTGACATAAGAGATCACCCGGATTTAGACCTACCTATATTGTATTTATATAAAGCACTCACAGGCAAATTTGCTTTATGTATTTCCTCGGAGTCGAAATCAGGCACATATAAATGTCAGGAAACACGATTCCTGGCTGCATGTCAATATCCATGGATCACTGGATCTTTGGTAAGTTGCAAGGAACACTATATCGAGTCCAGTTTGTTTTACTCATGTTTTCGCAGTTTCCCCTATTAAATTCAGTCATGCAGCAGGCTCTTTTGCCAGTCAGTCCGGGTGAGGGGGCGTGTTCCGGTGGGAAAGTGACATCAATGCATACCCTCTATATACCATGCAGCCCTAGTTAGCAATGTTATAAAGAGAAAAAAAGACTCTAAATAAATCGAATTACTGGCTAGTTATAATATGACATTATCTTATAGAATTCTAGTATTTATTAAAAAAGGCAACAAAAAAAAAAAAAAAGAGGGTGTGTTTTTGTTTAACATGTTTGTTGCTAAACCCAATTTCCTAGGGAAGAGGATCATGGGAGAAACACTGACAAGTATTACAAGTCACAAAGTGTTCTAGTTCTCTGTGCGGACAGAACACAACTAAGGTAGGCAAGGAGTTGTCAGAGTAACACTAAACACTTTAAGAGCACATCAGTAGGAGCTCTGGAGTGCACGGCTTAATAACTCCCCTGCTGTGATAACGAAACCAAAGTTATGTTTACTTGGCAACAGCTGAAATGTTGTTGGCAGCTGCATGTTTGAGAGTTTACAGTTTAAGATGTTTGTTACGTAAAGGACGTGGGAGGTTCTTACGGTTATCTTAGAAGAAACTGAATTAGGTTTATGCACATTGTAATTTCACATCTGTGCATACACATACACAGAGTTTAGTTCCAACCCTAATCAAACAGACCGGAACAAGCCAATCGGGGTCTTCAGAGTTGCTAGATAATTTCAGTTAAGTGAGCTTGATCAGGGTTTGAGATAAACCAAAGACTTTTGATATACAGAGATGGTACACTCATATTACTATGAATGTGAAAAAGTGCAGTGCGCAATATCCCGCCTTCTAAATAAAAGAGCCAAAGTCATTGCGTCACTGCAGCTGCCTTTAGAAGCTCCGGCTGCTTTAGAAGCAGTCAGTGTTCCTAGATGTGCGCTTATGACTATACATGTGCATTGGCTGGTCCAGCCTGAAACATGCAGTGTTTTGATATGATTTGAGCTTTTAGAAACAAAATTTATGAGACAGTTGTTGTCATATTTCATTGGTGATTTAAAGGTGCAGTAGGTGATCTGGGAAATGATAACGTTAGCCTGCTAGCATTGAAAGCATAAATCGCAGTCTAAAGCCACACCTCCTCCAAAACACATGAACGCACACACACACACCGCTGCTCTCGGCAAAGCGTCACAAGAGACGGCATTAAACTACATCATGTCTCAAAGCACATAACATTACAATAATAAGAAACGTAAACAACTTAGAGCGCTTGTACCCGACTGCTGCAGATTCATTTCGGCGTTGATAATGTTGACATGGATACGCATAATTCCGAGTCTGGCTAAACAGCTCCAGTTAGAACATCAAGGGTTGCCATCTGCTGTTTGTTTACGGTGCTCGCGACTGGGGTCTTTCTGTATAAACCCAGCATAGCATGAAACGCACTGATGACGCGTGATGTCTGCGCGAACAGGGTGTGCAAGGGTACGTAAAAACATACGCCGAGAGGCAGGTAGGACATTGCTTCATTTTATTTGGACCGAATATAATAATTGGATGAACATTTTATGGTCCTACACCTCCCACAAACGATATATGTATATAAAAATACATGTAAACTGTTTAACAGTGATTGCTATCAGGATATGAGGAGACTTTCAACCAGTATAACAAAAAAAGTTTCTGTAGAGAATCACCTATCATACCTTTAATCGTACGCTTGGTGAACAGCTTTGGAGAATGCTTCCCCATTCAAAGAGATAGAAAGCTGTACTTGCATGACTGAAATAGCCTTATTTGAGGAACCCTGCCCTAATATGTGGTCATTTATGATGTTTAAACCATCTAGTTTCCTGAATTATATTTTCCATTACAGGTTCTTTGAAACGGTTTATGGAATATTTGCAAAAATAAATTTACTTCCAATTTGGTACAAAAATTCCTAACTGGTTGTTTCTGGATAGGCAGATGACCAATAATTCACAATGGAATCAATGGAAGCCCATCATTTGACATGATGAATAAAGTTCCAGTCAGCTGGAGAGTGTTTTTGATTAATTTGCATGATGTTATTTGTTTGTGCGAAATTGGATGTACCCACAGTTCAATACATCTGTGTGTGCTGCGCTCATGTGCACCTGCAAGAATACATGCATCATTGAACTAAGAGAGTTCTCACACATAAATGAACAACAGACAAACCACCTGGCCCAGCAAACCCACTTCAGCTTTGAGTCAGCAACTAAACCAGGAAACCTGTCAATCGTAGTCATTTTCTGAGTCTTTTGCCTATGCACATCTGTTCTTGTGCACAAGAATGCGTGCATTTCAAGATTATTTGTAATTATTATGCACGTTAAATGTTCTGCACTAAAATTCTCAAAACAAAGATGCACAAGCCGCATCTAATTAGCACATAAATTAGGAACATCTGAAACATAAAAGAGCCTATATCACCTGAGGCTAAGTGCAAGTTGGCATACACACTGGCACAATGTGTGTGGCTAACAACTGTTTATCAAACAGATAATTGCATGACCCGTATCCGGTTCGGGTCAAGTGCTGGCTGATACTCATCAACTTTGGCACATACTTCAAAGCCAGAGATAGGAGCATGTTTATTCATTTTCATTCTGCAGGGGCTGGTTACTATCAAAGTCCCAAACCTAGAGAGAATACACAAAGATTTTTCGGATACGATTAGGTTTAAAGAGCTCTGTGACCCCTACCATCGACAAACACCACCTCTGGCACTTTAGGAAGGAGCTCCATGTGATTTTTCTTTCATGCAAGATGTTAGTGCCTGGTCATAGTCATCCAGCTTGATAGATGTGATCTAAATTTCCCTTGCACCCTACAACCTCACGATCAAGTTTTATAGACCACAGCCGAGGGCAAGTAAAATTCCCAAGGAATTGAACAAAAGAGGAGCCCCATATAGCTGAAACCACACAGCAAAAAAGAGCAGTCGGCTGACATCTCAAGGAATCCTGTACGTCACTGAGAGTGCAGAAACAGCTCTTTCTGGCACAAGGACTGAAGGTCATGTGGAAGTATTTATTTGAGGCTCGGGACCCTCTTGGGGAAAGCTCTGCAGAATTCTTGGTCCTGAGAATTTGCTGGTCTTTCTCTTACCACATAAGAAAGCCAACGAGGATGAAAAACAATGTGCAAAGCAGACAAAAATACCACGGGCTTTGAGCGTAAAAGTGATGCATTTCTGATGAAAATAGCTTATTTGCTCTGCCAAAACATTTTCTTCTGTAGAAAACAGCTTTGCCTCCAGTCTTTAAGCAGACATAAGGTAAAACATGTGAGAGAGCAATTGGCAACAAATACCTGAAATGAAAATGTAGCAAAAGTGCAACCATAGTAGTCAAACATGTAAGATGACTCAAAAAGTCCTCTGTAAATGTGATTTATCCATTTGAATTGTGAATGACCTGTTGGGTGGGTGTCTTACTTTCTGCTATTAATCATGCCGGGTCTACCGAACACAAGTACAATGGCAATGCATACCACCAAAATGTCATCACTCAATAAGAGAAGGAATTACCTTGTTCAGCATCCATCTAAAGTCAAAAAGACTTATGTAACTGGCACAAATCCTGACTAAAATATGAATCTGTGATGTGGGTGACCTGGCTGAATTACTCAGGTTTTTAACCAGATGCGGCCATACATATGGTATGGATAGAAAGACATGTTACTCTCCTATTGACACTAATGCTAAAATGCCTAAGGGTTCTTATCATGGAATAAAAAGTTACACGACCATTTTTTTTTTTTCTCAGAAGTACTTCATACAGTAGCTTTCAATCTGGAGCTTTAACGACACAGAGACGTGGACAGAAAAATGACAAGATGTCGCCCTAAAAACCGTGGAAACTGGCCTATAAACTGACAATATGAAATTAAAACCTCATTTTAAAACGAAAACCGTGTACAGTCTTTGTTATTTTACTAAAATCCTGTAACGTTTAGTTTATGCTGGTCCCCCTGGACATTTGTCTGGACATATCCCACAAAACAGCACGTTAAGCACATTAACACCACAGACAGCTTTTTTATGCAAAATTTCTCTACTTCAAGAAAAACAACCAAAAACTACAGTGATAACTCTGCCAACCATGATTTCCGACAGAAAGCCGGTTTGGGCAACACCCTCAGCCACACAATCCGCTTAAATGCTCTTCATACACGGCGCTCTGGTCGCTCATCAAGTCTATTTTCGTCAGTTTTGAACATCTAATACGCATTTATTAAGATAGATCGCAAAAGACTGTGCGTTCATTCTACTTACCGAAAGGTTCCAGCAAATAATCTACAATCTCTGAGTGAGTCAAGCCTCGCCATGCGATCGTAGTGATGTCCGATTCGCGAGCCAATGATTCTGTTCAACACGTTCTTTCTCATGAATCAGACGAACCGATTCGCAAAACCAAATGGTTCGCCCACATGAATTTGCTTGAGTTCTAATGTTGCCTTCACGTGCTATCGGAAATTTGATAATTTCCACTTTTGAAGTCGTGATTTACTAACTCATCGCATTCAAGTTTCGAAATGGGAGGACGTTCATGTACAATTTTTACCTAGGAAACTCGTATTCATGATCGTTCCGAGAACACGTGACTTCAGGCAGCATTACAAGCCTTGATAACGTTTGATTCATCAAATGAATGAAAGTATAAAACTTTATACTTTTAAAGAAAAAAATATTTTGACAAATATCCAGACATGTCTAGACATTACACTAAATTTTGCTTTTTTTAAATTTATTTTAAGACTTAGGCTAAGTGAGTTTTTGACAATCTGAATTATATTATATGCAATATTTAATTAAGCCTATGATTTTATATAAAAAAAATAGCTGCGTGTGGCTATATTATGCAAATAAACTTACATAATAAAATTATAATAATTATTAAGCTATTACTTAGGCTATTATTAGATTGTTGTTAATCAGAATCGTGTTGCCATTAAACCTGTGCATGTTGCACAATTAATACGATATAGCCATTGTTGGCCTATATCATATACTCACCAAATGACTATCCTACCACATTTTAAATAAATAAACTATATAAGGGGACACTCACAATACGACTTGTGGGGATTCATTTCCCTAACACGCATCAGTGCGGTTCTCAGTGAATCTTGAATCGGTTGCTGTAGCCTAACTGACTTAATAAAATTGTTCAAAGGAATCGATTCGGTTAAATGAATTGAACTAGCGAGCACGTTCTCGCTTATTCGGTCCTCCCACAATCTCATTCTGCGTCATGACCCGCCACATGACGACAGCGCCAACCAGGTTAAAATCTAAAGCGGCATTTCAAATCTTTGTCACATGAGTCCTTGTTTTTTAAATAGGCTATTCATGAATTTATTAAATACAATGTTAGTGGTTTTACAGGATGTTTTATCTAAAAGTTTGAATAATTAAGACGTATCAAAACGTCGAAATAGCAGGAGGAAACAACGCTACAACATTTTGTAAACAAGAATAAACAAGACGTCTTGTCTGAGATGCATTCCCCACAATATTAGGCTACTTCAACAAGTAGCCTAGCCAAACATAAAAGAAAACTGCCGTTATTGCGGTTAGTGAATATGGTCGAATCGTTGATTAAAGTAGCCAGATTATGCTGTTGTGAATTCATGTTTCAAGACTAAAACCACTGGAATGTTGAGAATTCAAAGTTTTGATATACGTAGATTGAATCAAATTGGTCTGCTTTGTTAGCAAGACAGAAAAACTTGTATTGCTCTGTGATTATGCAAAACTTGTCGTCCTTATTAATAGCCTACCTTAAGTTGTGTTTTTATCAGAATGGACCCCTTTCTTAGGCTATTTATTCAATAAAATGACCAAAGATTATAGCTACATTTTAGATTGTTTAAACCAAGTTATTTAAATAATAGGCTTCTAGGCCTATTAACCTAATTATTTGATATAAATGTGGCCTATTTGTTATTGGTATATAATTTTTACATTTATTCTCATTGTTCAAACTTACAGAGAGTTACTATATTAAACATATACAGCTAATAGGACTGTGATGCCCGGCCACGTTAACACATCCATCAATTATCCAATAAAAGAGACATTAAAGGTGCAATATGTAAGAATTTTGCATTAAAATATCCAAAAACCACTAGGCCAGTGTTATATATTTTGTTCACTTGAGTACTTACACTATCCCAAATGTGTGTGAGGAGTCGCCTGTCCTTTGCGTCATACCCGCGTTAACCCTCGGTTTCCGAGGTTTTTATTTTGTAGAAACACCAAAGATGCTTTAATATATTACATGTTTTAATAGACAAGGGAACAACTGTTTGGTTACATTTATAGACAGAAAACTAATCATTGCTATATAGCTCAACACATTTAGTCTTATTGTTTAAATCTAATTTTCTTGATTTTTTGCGAGTATGCCTCAGAGAAAAACACTATACACACAGAGTAACGTTATAACATTTTCAACACACTCAAATGTATCTCATATGATAAACAGAGCTGTGTTACCTCATACTCATGACCAGAAAAGCAGCGCCGGCGACTTTGGCATAATAAAATTTCCGCTGCTCGCGGCGTGTGTTGCGCAATCGCTCCAGCTGCCTCGTTCAGCTCCCACAACACTCGGTCCTGCTCTGCTTCATACTACAGTAATGTTAATAATCGCATCCATGAGCATGATTTCTTCCCGAGTCCTATCCCAATTCTTTTCCACCGGCTCTGATGTGAAGACAACATGCCCAAGATTCCGCACTCAAACTTGGCGTCATCAAGCTATGCCTTTGTTTTGAATAGGTCTCTAGCGACCTCTAGAGGACAGAAAATTCTACATATTGCACCTTTAATTAGGAATGCCCATCTCAGAGATGCTGCGAGAGCGTGCAGACATGCTGGTCAGAAGAAAATACAAGAGATACACCAAACAGAAAATGACATACCTGAGTCTGATAGCTTATGTCATTCAAAACGCACCTGAGAAAAGATTAACGTTTTATGAGGTACGTTTTAATTGATTACTGCTGATAAAGCGTGCAATAACCTGATCGTTTTGGAGCTAAATTCTGTTTTTTTTTATGTCATTCAAAACGCACCTGAGAAAAGATTAACGTTTTATGAGGTACGTTTTAATTGATTACTGCTGATAAAGCGTGCAATAACCTGATCGTTTTGGAGCTAAATTCTGTTTTGGTTGAATTTATTAACAATTGGATTTGATATCAATGTGCTGAGACAACTGTAACAGACCTACAATTAGCTAGTCAAAAGAATTTCCTTCGAGATAGGTAGACAAATAGACAGATTTTTATTTATTTATTTATTTGTTTAAATCTGCTCTTTTCTCATATTGATCGTGGTGCCATTTTAAAAAGGTTAAGCCACTCGAGACTGCGTTATGCTGACTCAACAACACATACTTTAGTGGCTAGGCTACTGCTTTATTAGATGAGAATGAAATAATACAGTGTTTCTGTTGTATGTTTATTGTTGCCTTCTACTGCTCTTTTTTATTTCTTAAACCGTTAATTAATGTGTTGATGACATTTGTGGATGGGGAAAGAAAAGGCCTTGAAAATAATATTAGAGTCTGTTTATCATCACACTACTGTTTTGTAAAGTTACGATTATTAATAATAATTATTATTTATTATTATTATTACTACTAGAGGTGCACTGATACTAAATTTCTCTGCCGATACCGATAGTTTAGTTTTTCTTAAGGAAAAAAAATCTCTCCCAAATAATGTTGCAAACTATACAGGGAACCCTCTCATTTGGTACACTACAATATTAGAGGATACAATTAACAACAGAAGTTTTATATTCAGCTGCTGTTTATTTTCAGATATAATAATTACACTCAAATAAAAACTGAAATGTTTGTATAAAACTTAGTATCACATAAGGTAGTTTTCATAAGCACTTGTTGTCTTCATGGCAAATTTACACAAACACAATTAACACTAAATAAGCTCCTCTCTAGTGTTTATAGATAGATAGATAGATAGATAGATAGATAGATAGATAGATAGATAGATAGATAGATAGATAGATAGATAGCTAAGGAACTGTGAACTTTGGAAAACTTTCCTGAGGTAAATTTGTCATGATGTGACATATTGTTCACAAGCTGTTTTATTGACGTCTTTCCACGGTTGAAGCACAAATAAAGTTACATGAGACCTGGTAAATTCTGGTAAGTTAAACTAGGCTATATCTTTCAACATACCTTTGATATTCATGCATGTTTTTCGAGATGTACCTTGTATTGAAGAGGAAGAAAAGACTTGCGCTGCCGCCTGAACTGAGGCATTGATCTGACACACGTCACATTTAAGAGCGTCAAAATGCCATTTATTGTTTGAATTTCATGATAAAATGGACAGAATTGGAAGACTGAAACTTTTATTCTTATCAGAAGTAACAAAGCACAAAGCCTTTTGCGATTATTGGATGGTAGGCGCTACAAATAACATTTGATGTAGAAAAAAATAAAAACGCAGAACTGGCAACCCTGGCTTGAAATACGGAGCCTGCTTAGCGTCACAATTTTTAAACTGCATTAAATGTGTTAAAATTCGACACAGAAGCTGGTTTGCCAACCGCCAAGAAGAAGAAATTCAATACAAGAGTGATTTTCTTCACACAGTATGAGTTGCAGTCTGAACACGTTTTTCAGCATCCTTTTGATTGACAGGATATAATCGGCCCTGATCATTGGCCATTTTTAAACAATCGACCGATGGCCAATAGTGATAATAATAGCTTTTATCGGCTGATAGGTGCATCGGTGCATCTCTAATTACTACTACTGCTGTCGTTCTATTAAGAACATTTTCCATGTATTTACAGGTGCCTATAAATCCGGAGTTCCCAAATGCAAATCACGACTTTTGGTAAAGAAAACGGGCTGGTAAAGAAGTTTACCAGCCTGTTTTCCATTGAGTCACATTTGCAGCACACCTCCGTGAGGCACAGACCTGTACATTGTGCAACCAGGAACTTTGAAAAGGAGTTCATGGGCCAAGCAAAAGAAGACCGTGCGTGCAAGAGGAAGACAAATCAAACGGCATATGCCAATTTCAGTGGATCATATTCACACTTTTGTTTTCCTACTTGCAGTTTGGGCCAAATGAATCATGGATGCAGTCCCCCTAGTGGACCATCCAAGAGGATGCACTCAGTTTCTGAACTGTCCTATTGTACAGCACGCGAGAACTTCAAATATTTCACTTCAAATGATTTGAGCTGGGCCTACATGAGACACTTAACATTTATATACACATTAAACATCTTTAGTGGTGTAGTCTATGCTGTCAAATGTTTGACAACTTTCTTTTTTGCCAAATAAAGTGATAGTGTGTATCTAACCGGGTATCTTTTGGGAAATATCCCATGTGGTCAACCAGGTGACTATAATTTTTTCCAATAGGACCTGTTCCAGGATAAATCTCCTTTTAGGTCCTGAAACATTAGACTAAAAAAAGTTTACTACAAGAAATCAAAATATGCTGAAGTATTCTTCAGAGTAAGACATTTTAATAGTCAAACAGGCAGAGCAAAATTAATGTGTACACATGCTTAGGTTGTTTGCTGTGTATGTTGAACATCGTTTTATGCACCTGCTTGAATTATAAGCTGAGGACAGACTGTATCAGAAACTAAAACACTTAAAGCTTTGAAATGAGAACATATTGCTCATCAATTAAAGAGCTGTATGATATCAGTTCAATGTGACATTTGGAAAAAATCTTGCAATTATGCATTTTACTTTGTTCAGATTGAATTGCACACTGTAGCTATTAATAATTGGTTACACCTGTCAACTTAAAGAGAGACTATTCTACTATAGGAGTGGTCAGGTGTAACATAGGAGCTGACATTATAGAACCCCATTTTTTTTTTCTACACTTTTAGAAGAAACTTCATATACTATAACCTTTAAGGGTTTTTTTTTTTTTAGTTTTAATTCAGATTTTATGAATTAAGCAGCTTGTAATCATACTTTATAGAAGAAAAAAAAAACATGAAGCATTACAACGTTACAATCATTTAAAGTCCCCCTGTAGTCAATAATTTTATCACTTAAAGCTCATCTTTGATCACAAAAATTATATTTAAATGATATTTAAATGTTTTTTCCTGTGAAAAAAAATTCTTCATGTCTTAAAGGTGCTCTAAGTGATCCTGGGTGGAGTAACTTCCTGTTGACGTTCGAAGTGTTGTCAAACAAAACAGAGGCTAGCTAGATCATGTTGACATGAATTTGCACATGGTTTGTCTTAAATCATATTAAAATAAAGACATAAACAACAAGACTTTAAGACTTTTCTCCTTATATAGAAACTTTTTTGCATAAAGGTTTTTTAACACTGTGTCAACTCTGGTTCCATAGAACCCTGAACCTTTTTTTTTTAAAGTGTACTGTATAGTTTGCTCATGAAACAGTAAAGGCCTTCAAAAGTTTGGATACTTGTTGAAAGAAACCCAAAACTATTTGAAGTAAAAAAAGTGTGGTTCCAGCATATATATTTCCCAGAAATCTTAGCTTTTCTTTGTGCCAAATGACACGTTTTCTTGTTAGCATATAAGCATCTATTTAGAGTTACAGCACATCAGGGCTATATGTGAAAGACTTTTACACTGAATATAACTAAACAGACCTGTACATCATAGAGTTTTCTGTTTTACAAGACAGATGCAAGTATATAAATTTAATAAATATCTTAGGCCCGGTTTCACAGACAGGGCTTACATTAAGCCAGAATTAGACCTTGGTTCAATTAAGGCATTTAAGTTGCTTGCATTTTAGTCTGGACATAGGCTTAAGCCTTGTCTGTGAAACCAAGAGAACATGTTCTACCTAAGAAGATAATCTTATTAAACAAAGAATAAATATTGATACATAAATTAAGAAAACATTTATTGTATCATCTGTTTATTTGTATAACTTGCACTTATCATTTAAAGAAGTTGTCACAAAGTCAGTTAAATTGACTCATTATCACTTATGAAGTAGCCTATTTCATTTGCACATGAATGTCACACGTGTGAATTATTGTCTCATGACAATAAACATTGGAATGTTGGGAATTCACAGTTTTAAACCAGATTGAATCAATTGGTTTGATTATGCTACAAAGTAACTTTTGGTCTACATCATTATTTCTCCTTGTAAAAGACCTTGAGTTTCAGAAAGGTGCTATATGTATAAATCTTGAAATGGTAACAGGGCTGCGTGAAAACATACATTTACTGTATATAGCCATAATACTACAATCAGTCCCATCACAGCAAGAACTGTAATTGTGATAGGTTTGTTTTTACATTTATTTAATCTAAAAATGATTAGGGAGAGTGGGGACGGTTGCAACAAGGGGCAGTTGCAACATGGCTTATTCCTCCAATCAGGAATAAGATACAGTATAGATGATATGATATATTACACATGCTCATTTAGCCCCTCTTCCAAGTCCTACCTGGAAGAAAGCAGGTACTTCAGCAAAAAAATACTTTTCAAGTTAAAAACGTTTTTTTTTTTTTATGATCTGAGTTTTTGTCATACTGTCCTAAACTGTTTGTGTGAAGCACTGTAAAGACATTTTAATTAGTGTTTTCTTAGCTTCTAACAGGGATACTAGCATGTGTCAAGTATAGCAAGTTTTATCATGGCTGTCAGTGTAGGGACAGTTACAACATGCGGCTACAACTGTCCCTTATCATAATGAATTTTATTGATTAATAAAGAACCCCTTTCAATAGTAAGGCCTTGATTAGCTGGTTCAGGTGTCATTAATTGGGGTTGGAGGCAGCTAAAATCTTACAGTGGCCCTCCAGAAGCAGGACTGGGTACCCCTAGATGTTTAAAAACATGTTTTGGCGACCAGCAAAATGTCCTCAGTTGTCATAATGTTTCACTAAGTGAGGACATTTTGCCCTCACAAATATTGCCAAACCTGTACGCATGTACACACAGTTTCACAGAAGTATTATAAAAATTCAGTTTCTTGATTTTGATTAAAAAATATGTTGTAGTTCAAATGTATTGTAATAATTAACCAAAACATGGTTGATACTTGAATATTTTTTCCCTTTTGCTAGTCTGTGTCTTTATACAGCCAACTTAACTGAAGAGCCTGTCTGTGCACAAATAAAATAAACAGCAAAATTATGTTAAAGACTTGTTTATATAATTCTTTATGTAACTATTTGTTACATTTTAATGAATTTTGCTTGCAACTGCCCCGTGGACTGTTGCAAATGTCTATTCAAGCAAAAATTGCATGTATATGATCATATGATCATACACATGTAACAGCAGTGTGGGTGGGTAGATGACAGATGTAGGTTTAATGTAGCCAAGTAAAATTTTGGCCTACCAATACAAACTGTCTCTGAGAAACTGAAGGAAATGTAAAAAGTTGCAACTCTCCCGACATAACATAATTATTTAATCAAATATTTGTTTGATTATTAAGATTATGTTAGTAAATCTGAGTTTATGTTAGACAAATATTTCTTTATATTTTCAAACTCTTCATTTTAGGCTTGTAGGCTACATGCTAACTTACAATATTAATAATAACATTTGTAGCCAATTGACTGTGTTGGTCCAGGCATGTCCGCCCACGAATTAACACCTCCGTCAATTATGTAAAAGAGACATTAATGAGGAATGCCCATCTACATCTACATAGCCGACGTGCTTCATATATAGGCCGACAAACTCCACGACAGACACTCATCATCACTAGAGCTCACTTCAGATGTTCTCAGAGATGCAGCGAGAGCGCGCAGACATGCTGGTCAGAAGAAAATACAAGAGATACTCCAAACAGAAAATGACCTACCTGGGTCTGATCGCTTATGTCATTCAAAACGCACCTGAGAAAAGATTAACGTTTCACGAGGTAAGTTGTAACTTATTACCACAGCGCGCACTTTAAAACGGATCATTTTGGCGCTAAGTTCTGATTGGACATATTTTGCGGCGTTGCTTGCCAACCGCGAACTGCAGTAGGCTTGGCGCGGAAGAATAGGCCTTATTCAGAGCAGCGACATGACAGATATGAAAGCGAGGCTGTGAGGCACTCAATGACATCCACTGTAAAAAGCTCTTGGATCACTTATAATTTTCCATAGCTCCTGTTGCCTGGAGTTTTTGTCTACAGAAATTTCTTGGAAAGATATTTTGCAGTGTTTCGTCAGCAGAACAATCAAAAACACATTAAATAACAGAACATCCATCACAGACTTCCATTCATTTCCGTTAAAAATCAAAGATGGCGCTGCTGTGAATAAAGGCTGTTGTGTCCTGAGTTCATTTTCTGATTAAGTGTAAACACATTGAATATTGTTGTATTTTTTTATTATTATTATTATTATTATTATTATCATTATCATATTTCACTTTAAAACCAGTAAGTCACTTTCCTGAATTGCTTTATTTAAAAAAAGATAAATCAGACATATGTATTATACAATGTTTTTATTTGATTTTAACCTTTTTTCCCCCATCAGTTAATGAATGCGGTGACGAATTTTGTGGATGGTGATAGAAAAGGCCTTGAGAATAATATCAGAGTCTGTTTATCATCAAACAACTGTTTTGTAAAGGTAGGTATTTCTTCCTTTTCTTCTTCTTTTTATTGTTGTTAATGTTGTTATTACTGGATTTTAAGAGATGTTTACACTTCAAATTTACAGGTGCCTATAAACCCAGAGTGCCCAAATGTAAAACGCAACTTTTGGAAGGTGGATGATAGTAAAATCACCCCAAAGATACTGCGACGACACTTCCGTGGTTTGAGTGACGTTTTCCCTGACCTTTATGGAAAGATTGAAATTCTCTCTGCAAATAATGCGATGGAAAACAATACAACCTACAAACGCCCTGAGGCCGAGAAGAAGTTTACCAGCCCGTTTTCCATTGAGTCACTTTTGCAGCGAGAAAGCAGCACCTCCGTGAGGCACAGACCCGTAGGCCTACATGATTGTGCAACCAGGAACATTGAAAACAAGTTTCTGGGCAGAGCAAATGGAGACCGTGGTTTGGCGTGCCAGAGGAAGACACAGGATTGGCCCAATCAAACTGCATATGTCAATTTCAGTGGATCATATTCACACTTTTGTTTTCCTACTTACAGTTTGGGCCAAATGAATGATGGATGCAGTCCCCCTAGTGGACCATCCAAGAGGTTGCGTTCAGTTTCTGAACTGTCCTATTGTACGGCACGCGAGAGCTTTAGACATTTCACTTTAAATGCTTTGAGCTGGGCCTACATGTAAAACTGCACTTAAAATACACTTAACTTTCTTAGTGTACATATTCCTATACATCTTACTGATTTACTTTGCATTGCTGAAAACATCTGCCAGCTTCTCCATTGCCAAATAAAATGACCGAGTGTTTTTAAAATGTAGCCTGCAAGTATATGTTGGGAAATATCTAGTGTGGGAGACTTTTTTTTTTTTTTATTATTGCCAAGTAGTATGCCTCTAGATAGATAATATTGAAAGTCAATCATAAAGATTTCCATTCAGACACGAAAAAAGGGATGATTCAAATAAAATTTATTGACCTCCAGCTTCCAGCAGTCCATATGCATGCAGATACAGGCTTCAGTCAAAATGATTTTTTTTCAAAGTTTCCCGTCCTTTTCTTACAAAACTGCGTGCACCTTAAATAATCAATTCTGCAGCGTACAAACCACAAAAATACCAGTTTTACATTATCAAATACTGCACATAGAAAACATTTACAAAGCACAAGTATAAAATTACAGCTTCCCCACAGCTCTTTACCATTCTGTTATTCCTAAACAGCAGTGCACTGTCAGCTCATATAATTTTCTAAAAGTTTTGAGGGGCTACCCCGTCTCTGATAAATCTTTGATCGTGCTCTCCTAAGTGCAAGACTTAAACCGAGTGGGTTAAATATAGGATAGATGTATGGATGCAACTGGGCGTGGATTTCAAAGTAGCTACATTTCTCATGAAAGTTGAAAACATCTCTCTGTGAAGGTGAGCCTGTCTCAACAGTGTCTTGTGCTGTTAACACTGCCATGAATAATATGAATGGCTGATTTATGGCAACAACAAAAGAGCTGCTAACAGCTTTGCTACATGAATGAGAAAACAGACTACAAATGACCATCTTTGCATTTGTAAAATAAATAAATTGCCAATGACAGTTTTTTAAGTCTGACCCAAGAGTACAATAAATTCAAGGTTGTAATCATATAATATCGATTAAATAATACATATATATATATTTAATTCAATGTTTTAGAGACAATTTTTCTTGGCTCTTTAAAAAAAAAAAACGTTACAAAAAATGCAATGCTGCCTTTCTCCATATCATTTTACAAATCTCAAAAGTAAATGACTAAAAACAGACATGCACTGAATGTTATAACTGATATCTAATATCAATCTTACGTTTTCAAAAAGCCGAATACTCAAATCAATTGTGATTGTAAACAGATTGCATTAGATACCAGGGGCCTCATTTATAAACTGAACTTCACACCAACATTCATATTTATAAAAACAGTCTTTGACCTGGAAAAATGCTTTAGCACCATTCTCAAGTAAAGGATTTGGATGTTGACTGGTGCTCTTTTATATGTTAATGACATTAATTATAGGCAGCGCACAATTTCAAGGTTATTTGCGATTTTTAAATTTAACATCTGGAAGAGAGATGTATGCACCTTTTTTGTGCGTACATTCATTCTCTGAATCACATGTACGCACATTTGCGAAATGATCGTAAGATCAAATGTAGGATGGTTTCAACACAACATTTTATAAATGAGGCCCCATGTGCTCATGTAAGCCTTTAAACATCAACACAAACCGGGAAATGTGTCATTTACTGTCATTCAGACACTGTGAAACAAATAAAACCTGTAATACAATAAAATGAAATATGTACAATCAAGTTAGAGATACTTTAGTATAATCATATCGAAGCAAAACACTCAAGGCTTTCAGTAACACATTTAAGCCTTATAATAATATTTCACAAGTAAGGCAATAAACAAGCCATCGCCTTTATCCAACAGACCACTCTTTAAAATAATGAATTTTACAAAAATAAAATAAATATCGCCTCAATATTTCTTGTATTTGTTAACAAACAAACAAAAACAGTATGGTTTCATTAAAAGACTTCACAAGAGTTTTAAATGGCCCAGATAGTTGTAAAGGGAGATTGCATTCCTATTTGAAATTAAAGCAATCTCTCAACATGTATATCATTTTATATATATATATATATCATACAGTACCTGGCGAAGCAACGAGCCCGATCACACGAAAATGCGTATCAATAGTACGAGTTTGTAATCTCGTAGAATATATACGCCAAAATGGGTTTTGGCGTGCTTATGGTACGCGGTTTTTCGCGTGCATATGATACGCACTTTATGGCGTGTATATGATACGCTTTTGGGTAGGATGGGTGGGGGGGGGGGGGGATACGCATTCTACTATTGATACGTACTATTACGTACTATTGATACGCATTCTCATGTGATCGTGTTGGAAGCAACATCTCATAAAATACATTTTCAAAAGTCACACATCATTCTCAGTTTTACAATCTATTGTCCATTTCTGAATGCAAATAAGCATGAATACCAAATAGACCTGCAACTGTATTGGCTATGATTTTTGGCTCACACAGAATACCTCATAACATCGCATTTGTGTTGATCTGGATTCAGTGTATTAAGATCATTCCCCAGTCAGACTGGTGTCACTTACTTACACTCAAACATGCGTGCATGCCAAAAAAAAAAAAAAAAACCCTCTTCGGTCTTTGCCATGTATGAATTGAAAAGCATGAAGTGATCTCTCATATAAAAGCATCAAGTAGCCTGATTCAAAACCGAGCGTTTAAACAAACCAGATGCTATTGACTTTCAGAAGTTACAACATCATACCCAAAGATTTGTATTTACAGATTATCAACACACCACAGAAGCATTTGATAGCTGTATCTGAATACTGTCAGAACAGAACAGATCTGATCATTCTCATTCCTTGTTAAAATATCGAAACGCATCCAAACCGCAGAAATCTGGAAGCGGCAAATCTAGATTTTTTTTGTCAATGTTGCATTTGGTTTAGCTATGGATTGCAACAAACTACATCCATCCACTACACCTGAAAAAATAGAGCAGTACAGTACAAATATTCATGCATTCAGACTCTTTTCATTTTGCAAAAATGCAAGATTTTGTAACTACTTCATTGTACAGTAAAGGGACACATATAATCCCATATTCCGATGTACATAAAATCACATAGAAAAAATATCAATATCTAATAGTCATTTCATAGTGTTTACCAAGGACAAACATTCAGCTGCAAATACAATTTGTTTTCAGTACAGTAAAACAATTTCATCTTTAGTTAGTACCTAATTTAATGTACAGACATTTGTCTGTTAGTGGAAAATAGAAAGGTGCAACACAATCAAACTTGTGCATATACATAAGAAGCGAGAAATGTATGTGAGAATTAGCAGACGCTCATTTTGTATGTTTAAAGGCAAAACCTCTGAGCTTGAAGAACAACAGGCTAGAAAGTAAAATATTCTAAAATGTCAAATGAGTCATGACTGGCATGAATAAAATAGTTTCAACTTGAATGTACTACATTCGCAGTTTTAGATGATAATAAGAAAGAGCAAGTATTGTAAAAAAGTTTCAGATGTTGGAACCTTATTCACTGTTTTTGTTCTTACTATTACACTTTATAACTGCATTGCCCAGAAGTAATCTTTTTTTTGGTCCAACTTATACATTTGGCCTTACAGAAAAAATTAAAATGCAAATATATTTAGTGTGCATAACATTTGTCTTGTGGTTCAGAACTTTTTGTAATCATGTAAAAATAATATTATTAAACAATAAGATTCATTGTGAAGCAAATACATCTAAATGAGCAGAGAAAGCATTTGAAATGTCCTTTAAAGACAAACTTTGATTTAAAGAGATTTAAAGATAAATCTCTCTACGCAGAGAAAACCATTCATTGTGATAAAGAATGTATGGTAACGAAGTGTTTTATAGTATCTACATCTTCCCAAATGCATTGAAACATGTGCATGTGAAGTGCATGGATGGAACGGCTAGGAATATTAAAAGCAATTAAGAAAGAAAAATACGATTTTGAAAGTATGGAATGCGAGGCACACTTTCTTATGAACATCCAGGGAAATGGTTCAAATATTTTGCGATGTACATCCTGATCAGGTAGCAGTGACATTGGCAGATAGAAAAGCAACACACAATACTAAAATACATCAAACAATTAAAAATGATAAATCAGATGAAACGGTTTTAGTCTGCCTTTAAAAGCAAATCTTTAAGATGCATATAATGATGCAAGCCATGAAAATCAAACAACATTTAGAGTTTGTGCGTTCCATCACACATGAGAGTTTGGACAGACTGAGGCCTTGTCTACACTAATATGCTTTAGTTTGAAAACACATCTTTTTCTCTCCGTTTTGGCCTTCCATCCACACGTGTTTTTGTCCTGCGAAAACAGAGCTTTTTGAAAACGCTTTCCCAAGTGGATAAATTTGAAAATGGAGTATTCACGTTATAGTGTGGACTGTAAAAACTGAAGTGTTTACTCATGTGACGCATATTGAATGTTTTATACCGCTATCGTGCCAGTTATGTGCTATTCACTGTTGCTAAAGATATGTTACTTTGCATACTCTTCATGTTGTAGTCCTGCAAAGATGACAGAAATTTTACTCGCAATTGCGGTCCTGCGGCAAAACATGAGAGCAGTTGCGTTATAGACCAAACATAATGTTGACTGAGTGTGACCTGACTGCATCAGTGAATGGCGAAATATTTTGCCAAATAAAATATTTTGCTGAATAAAAATCCTGCCAGAAGAATAGCATGAGGACTTTTTTATGTCTGTATCATCTCAGTGAGCTTTTATGAGGTTTTACGCATGCGCAGCAAGGTGAATTTAGCGAAATTTAGAGAAACTTTTGGAAAACGCTAGCGTGGACGGAGAGCGCTTTGAAACGAAAACGCCGTTTTGAAATGTATCTGGATTAATGTAGACATAGCCTGAATTATACAAATGTCTTTAAAGGATTAGTTCACTTTTAAATAAACTTTTCCTGATAATTTACTCACCCCCATGTCATCCAAGATGTCCATGTCTTTCTTTCTTCAGTCGAAAAAAAATTAAGGTTTTTGATGAAAACATTCCAGGATTATTCTCCTTAAAGTAGACTTCAATAGGCACCAAACAGTTGAAGGTCAAAATGACAGTTTCAGTGCAGCTTCAAATTGTTCAACACAATCCCAGATGAGAAATAAGGGTCTTATCTAGTGAAACCATCGCTCATTTTCTGAAAAAAATTTGAAAATTATATAAATATAATTATATAAAATTATATTTTAACCAGAAATGCTCATCTGAACTAGCTCTCTTCTTCTTCTCACCTCTATTAGAATTCCAGCAGTGTAGACGCTGCTAAGCATAATACTGCCCTCCACAGGCCAAAGTCTGAACTAATTGTTATATACTATTGAACTAGCATATTGCATATAAAAATTAGTTCAAACTTTGGCCTGTGGAGGGCAGTAATACACTTAGCAGCGTCTACACTGCTGGAATGCTAATAGAGGTGAAGAAGAAGAGAGCTAGTTCAAGATGAGCATTTCTGGTTAAAACTTATATAATTTTCAATTTCTTTCAGAAAATGAGCGATGGTTTCACTAGATAAGACCCTTATTTCTCATCTGGGATCGTGTTGAACAATTTGAAGCTGCAGTGAAACTAATTATGACCTTCAACTGTTTGGTGCCCATTGAAGCCTACTATGAGGAGAATAATCCTGGAATGTTTTCATCAAAAACTTTAATTTCTTTTTGACTGAAGAAAGAAAGACATGGACATCTTGGATGACATGGGGGTGAGTAAATTATCAGGAAAAGTGTATTTAAAAGTGAACTAATCCTTTAATGATTTGGCTAATGATCCATATGGGAACTTAGAAATGAATAATATTCTGGTTCTTATTGATACTGTCACATGTGAATCATATTATATGTGTTACCATCATCTCTGCAGATGATGTGACTGAAAAACTGAATGTGATGAACTGGTACAGAGATCCTACGATATGTAAGGTACCTTCTTCCAATCTGATATATTCAGAAGAACTATGAAAACAAATCTAGATGTGCAGAGGAGGTTGACAGGAGTGGGATGAACACTTTGTATTTTACCTACAGTGCTGCTTTCTTTCCACGAGTTTCCGTAACACCAAAGACTGACTGAAGAAGCCATCTAAAGCCACTCAGCTTCAGAGTCGAAGCTAAAGAAGACTGCTGATTGGACAGGAATAGTCACAATGGCAAAGTTCAAAGACAAAAAGAAAAGTGTCCAGGAGTTTACAGAATACCATTTGTTCTGGGCTTCAAAATCCTGTTGAGCGAGCGACTCCATCACCAGTCCTCATATTGACGTGTATGTGGTTTTTGTTCAGCGTGACCTCCTGAGTTTAACAGGAAATGGAAAAGACCTTTAACAGTTCAGATCCATATGCTGGTAGAAAGAAACCCAAAACTACTTGAGGCGGTAAAGTATAATGCGGCTCCAGCTTCCCAGAAATCTTCGCTACTCGCTACAAGAAAAGTTTTCTTGCTTGCCTGCGGACGACGTTCGGCATATCCCACAATGCAGCAGCTGTGTATGAGGGTTGCTGGTTTAACAGGACAGTTGGTTCTCCTTCAGAGGGTTCGATTCCCTCTGACTATGTCTGCAGCTCGGTGCAGATTGTGTTGTTCAGACAAAAAGTGAGATTAAAACATTAGCAAAATAAATAACCTACCATCTATAAGTCTACATAATTTTAAAGGCAAGCTTAAAATAGCACTTTACATATTTTGCTCAACAAGGGTTGCGAGTTAACGTGCAGAATGCAGTCGATTAATACATAAACACAAATATCGATCTATATATTTATTTATTGAGCTCTCCGAAAAAGAAAAAAAAAGAATACGCTACTTTATGCGACAGGAATCGTGTGCATTTCTAATAAATAACCTGACCTGTGGAGTAAAGCCCTGCCCTTTAAAAGTTTAATAGTGTATGTAGTCTAGTGAGTTTTTCTAACACGTCTTTGTTTTTTTGCATCTCATCTAAGTCATTGACTCTGCTACATATCCATACTCTATAATATAACACTACAGATAATAAGAATTGCTTTGGTTTTTAAAAAATAAAACTTCGGGTTTGGCATAGAGAAATGATTGACCCTTGAGGGTCTGGAACAGCGAGTAGAACCCATTCTGCTTCCCGTGTGACATGACGTCAACACAAATGCTACATTGTCAGGAACATTTCTCAGCAGATTTATTAAATGCCCCTATTGATTGACCTGCAAACAATGGATCTGCATGTAACTAGCCATGACCGATTCCGGACGCCCATACAACCGCATGTTGCTGGTTACACCCATATCCATCTGTGAGGGTGTATGTGTTAAATGTGTCATGCCTGATTTGTATCCAACTCTTAATATCTGTATCAGTAAAGAGGAGCATTCCAGCCCCGGGCGAGTTGGCTGTGTGTGTTCATGCTTTTGGGGTCGTGGCGGGGTATACTGAATGAAGATACACACGTAGAGATAGAGAACACAGGCATATTTAGACGGAGACGTGGATGTGTCTAGGTGCACGAGGGGCTGGTGGCGCTCTCGAGTGAGGACTGGGAGAGTCGGCGTGTCAGAGGGCCGATGCTGGGGTCCGCCAGAGAGGAGGTGGGGAAGAGCTTGTACCAGCCGCCCACCATTGACGACAGATCGAGATCATCCAGGAGGATCTGAGCCATTCCCATGAAACACTTGCTGTCCATGCGGCCGTAATCACCCCACACGATCACCTGGTCAGGTTAAATGGACACGTTTAATATGCAGCGACCCCAAATATGACATATGCACTTGGTGTAGCTCTGGATGCTTAGGAGACACTTAAAAATGTGAATGTCTTAATGTACTTTTTGCCACAGATCAGGCATAACATTATGACCATTGACAGGAGAAGTGAATAACACTGATTATCTCTTTATCATCTGTTAGTGGGTGGAATATATTAGGCAGCAAATGAACATTTTGTCCTCAAAGTCGATGTGTTAGAAGCAGGAAAAATGGGCAAGCGAAAGATATGAGTGAGTTTGACAATGGCCAAATTGTCATGGCTAGACAACTGGGTCAGAGCATCTCCAAAATGGCAGCTCTTGTGGGGTGTTCCCATTCTACAGTGGTCAGAATCTATCAAAAGTGGTCCAAGGAAGGAACACATGGCACCAGGATGCACTATGGGAAGAAGGCAAGCCGGCAGAGGCAGTGTGTGATGCTTTAGACAATGTTCTGCTGGGAAACCTTGGGTCCTGCAATCCACGTGGATGTTACTTTGACATGTACCACCTACCTAAGCATTGTTGCAGACCATGTACACCCCTTTATGGAAACTGTATTCCCTGGTGTCTGTGGCATCTTTCACCAGGATAATGCACCCTGCCACAAAGCAAAAATGGTTCAGGAATGGTTTGAGGAGTACAACAACGAGTTTGAGGTGTTGACTTGGCCTCCAAATTTCCCAGATCTCAATCCAACTGAGCATCTGTGGGATGTGCTGAACAAACAAGACGATCCATGGAGGCCCCACCTCGCAACTTACAGGACTTAAAGGATCTGCTGCTAACATCGTGGTGCCAGGTACCACAGCACACCTTCAGGGGTCTAGTGGAGTCCATGCTTTGATGGGTCAGCGCTGTTTTGGCAGCAAAAGTGGGACCGACACAATATTAGGAAGGTGGTCATAATGTTATGCCTGATGGGTATATATATAGTTAGTATGCTGTTTTCTGAAGAATGTGTTTGTGAAGGATAGTTGGAGTGATTTGGATTTGTATTACCTGTAGCACTTTCCCCTGAGGGGTCTCGTCGAACATCAGGGATTGCTGGAAGGTTGGATCCAGGGTTTTCTTCACCACTTTGGTTTTCTTCTTAGCGAGACACATTCCATTCTCCAGGACATAAACCTTTATATATGTTGCTGATAGAAAAGGAAACATCCCACTATGAAACAGTGTTCTGTGGCCTTACCTAAAAAGTAATGTGGATAAAATGATTCTGCACAGTCATGTTTAATCGTGGGTTACCTGGAATGGTCTTTGAGCCAGGTTTAGGGGTCAGACCTCGGGCCTGCGTGATCTCGACCTCTATTTGACCCCCTCTATCCACCACACTAATGTAAACATCACCTACACAGAGAAAATCAAACAGCTTATCAAAACCTTTGTTTCTGTGCAGACATATTGCAATGGGATCATTCAACAGCAGGTGGAGACAAAGAACAATATATAACCTCCATTCCTGAGAGTTTCTGCCTTGATATTTGATTTGAAACGGAAATTTGATACATATTATTAAATCTAACTCCAGTCCAGTCAACATGGGCTCCTGCAAAGTTTGACATTTATCAGATCTACGTTATTTTGCAGAAAAATTCATTGACAATCAGCTGAGTGCCACAGATTGCTAAAGGATACCATACTATTTCTACAGTATATACTATTTACTGTATACCATGCTCAGTATGCAAATTTACCTACTATAAAGCAAGACATAGCGTGAAAGACTGTATCCCAAATTGCAATATGCTCAACTTGACCTTTCATTTCAAGTGTGATGAATAAAGCTAACGTTTTGCGACTAACTCTTGACACATTAATTGATTACACTGCGTCAAGAGTCAAGACATTTTAATATGAAATGGAATAAAAATGCTAATGAACCCTTTTTATTAACAAAATCTTAATTGCTGTATTCAGCATATACTGCCAAGGACGCAAGTGTCTTACCCATTGGCGGTGTGGCTAATGTCTGACGTCCCACTATCTGGGCGGGGCCAAGGCCATCCAGGAAGTCACTGAATTGGCTCTCAGGGCCCAGGCGAGTGGTGGGGAAGATGAACCTAAAATACACACGTTGAGATGTGTGAAATGTGTGATCTATCAAACTCATCCATACAAATCAGGTTTGTTTCCAACCAATTCAGTATATATAGTGCTGAGAAACTAACTACTTCATCATTTATTGTGAAAACACCTCACATTACACAAAGATGGAATCTTATGAAACCTGTCAATATTTGATCATATTTAGGGCTGCAACTAACAATTATTTTGATAACTGATTAATCTGCTGATTTTTTTTATTAATCAGATGAAAAAGAAATTCAGTAACGCTTTATTGTACAGTGTCATTGTTACACATGTTACATGTAGTTACTGTAGTAATAACTAGAAATTATGAATAATTACATGCATTTTTCAAGTTCAAGTCCTCCGAGGTTAATCTTCTAACTCCTGACTGCTTTGTCGGACAAAATGGCAGATTCGGCGTTATGATTGGTTAGATCGCTTGTCAATCATACTCCTGCTGAAGGGTCAATTAACCCTAAACCAAACACTCATCCTAACCCTATAGTAAGTACATGCAGTTAATTATTATTACTCAGTACCTAAATGTATAATTACACTGTAATACTGACACAAAATAAAGTGTAACCAAAAATTCAATATTTGATAATTACGACAGTAATTAAAACATGATTTTACATTAATTTAATCCATTGTTTTAAAAAGGTTATTACACATTATTTACATTATTTTATCAATTAGTTGTTGCATCCCTAATCATATTACACCACATGACAATTAAGCACATTTCATTAATGTAATGTAAAATAAAAATAAAAATTATATTATTAAAATTGTCTTTATTTTAAACTAAACTACCATGGTCCTAAAAAAGGCTTCTGATTATTTAATATAAATTGTATATTTTTATTCTTTTAATTTTGAAATGTGGACATGTTTTTGTGAGATTCACTCAGATATAAATGCATTTGGATGCAGTGTTTGTAATCTATATATCCAGGTTAAATGTCTATGATGAGGAGTCTGTTTCAACAGACTGTTGTTTAAATATTGCTTAATTAATGAATAAATACAAAATGCTAATTCAATGAGACACATTGTCACTCACGTTCCATCAGAGCTGTTGCTGTTGGTGCTGCCATCTGTTGAATCCTTACTGCCCTGCCGTGTGACACGGTTCCTCATCTCCACGGCGATACCCGTCTCTGTGCTCCGCCGGATGGTGCTGCGTAGCTTCTTTGTTCCACCATCTAAACAAAAACACGCATATGTAACACTGTCACTTTCCATGAATAGAGCACAAAGTTACATGCCCGACACTCTTTAACTCATTAACTGTCCAAAAGGTTTGCAGTATAAATAAAACTTAAAGTATAATAATAATAAACTGCCATAATAGGTAACAAGGTTTTTAAAGTAACAGGGTTGCATATTTAGCCTTAATGAAGCTGTCACTCTATAGTTTGGGACCAAAAGTTGGTTTTGTAGTCATTTATAAACAATTTTTTTTCCTATAAATTTAATTGTTTGACCATTTTCCTAAAATAATGTGGGTAACAGAGCAGGGTTAACATGAACTAAAACTAGTTTATGAAAAAAAAAAAAAAAAAAAAAAGAACTTTAATCACATCATTACTGCATGTCACAAGCTGATTGGCTTCTGCTGATCCTGCAGCCAATGAGATTGCTTGCTCAACATTTAAATAGACATTGTTCGCTGTAAGCTAATCCTATCAGAGTTCCTCTGAAATCCTCCACCTTCCCCAGCTCCACCTGCCTACATTTGCTATGGGATTTATGAATGTCTATTTATGCAGCAGCATATTTTACACGTGTATCTATTAGCAGTAGCAAGTCCATACTTTCTCTGCAAGCAGCAGCAGCAGCAAAGCAGATCTAGTCCGTCAAGACCAAATATATTCAATAACATGCCAAAGCTTTTCAGAGTTGTCATGATTGAAATAAACTAAAATGACAAAAACACACAACAAAATTACTAAAACTTTCAAATTAAAAATATTAATAAAAACTATAATATTATATCAAAGATACTAAAACAACACAATAACATATTATTTACTTGACTTCATGTGACACTCTAGAAAGGATATAAATGATATTAAATAATGATGTGACAATTTTAAGCAATGTTACATTTTTGTAATGAAGGAAATCATACTATAACAGGGTTGCATGTAGAATGTGGGACAAGCTGTCAGTTTAAATAAGATATTAGTTAAAAATAATTTTAAAAACAATAATTGAATATTATTTCAGTCAATTACGTCAAAATTATTACATTGTATGATTACATTACAGTTAGGAAGGTCAAGACCTTTGTACGTTTAATACTTCAAAGTCACAGGACATTGACGTGCAATGGAAAGTGGCACTGATATAAACTCCTAAAATATAATGCCATGAAAAACACTGCATGAACTGCTCAAGTGTTTATAAAAAAGACAGCTAAGCTTATGTAGTCCAGTCATATTTCATACCAGGAGTCATTTAGTTGGGTACTAATGTAAACTCATCTGTACCCATACTCTGCATGGCTTCCAGCTGTTTACAGCTGCTGCATTTAGCTGACATACCTTCTTGCCAAACAATCAATCCAGGCATAGCAGAAGAGCTTGACTACTCAAATGGTTTTGCTTTTGTTCTCAAGCACCAAATATGGAAATCAGAACAGTTAAACCACAAGAAAATGGTGGTTAAATTTGTAACAGGGCTGATCGAAAACAAGTAGGTGATAATAAACAATGCCTAATTATAACTTCCCAACTAAAAACTCTCATGTTTCATGTGCCCAGAGGCTACCGTGTGGAAGTCACCAGGGAGTTATAAAGTGCTACATCCATTAGCAAGTACATAGTGGTAAACCCCATGCTGTTGAACTCCAAAAATGACAACAACAACAAAAAAAGCAAAACCATACTGACCATCTGATTCATAATGCACACAAAACTGGAAAGCACTTGTGATCGCCATCTCCAATCAGCCCGCTCAGAAAACTGTGTTTACAGGGAACCGGGTGGATTTTACGAGAGCTATTTTCCAAGTTCTTGACTTCAAATCTTTCAAAGATATTTAGGTGTATTTGAGGCACTTAGTTGCAAGTTTACATGTCAAAGTGGGCTGCTCTCCCAGAATGTAGGGGTTACAACGGGGCTAAATGAAAAGTTCTATGCTAATGTGATCTAACAATGTTAGTGTTACAGATTTATTTAGCAAGTTAGAATAGATAAAATTAAAGAATATATTTTGAGAGTTGTTAATCATTTTCAGTTTTGTAATTTCAGTAAGGTAATTATTAAGTCAACAGTTTTTCAACTGAAAAATATGCAAAAGTATGGTATTTGGTTTAAAAAGTGCCCCTACTGTTGGTGTTAAAGGCATAATTGACATGATAATAAATAGCTGGCTGATTTTTCCTTTTGTTGACATGGTTAGATTCAAATGGTGAATATCATTTTTTAAATTGGCTATCCACCCTATGCAGGATACACACTGCACGATAAAGTCAATTTAAAGAATTGATACAGGAAATAACGTAAGATCATGAGTGAGTTCTCACTCGAGACTGGATTTCTTCTTGTTAAAATGATGCACGGAAGAAGCTTGTGATCCAAGTTGTCTGTGCACTGATTTGCAGCGAAAAAAAAAAAAAAGAAGATGAAGAAGAGAATGGTTGTTTGCAGAAGACACATTTGCTGATGTTTTATTGCAGGTCTATGACTCCTCCTCCTGAACCTTCCCTTGCCCTGTATCTTGCGCTCTGATTGGCTGTAGGTTGTCGCCGATGTAATTTCCAGTCAAAACACATTTCACGATAGGACTCTGAGGTCCTGTTTACACCTGGTATTAAAGGCCAGTGCCCGGTTGCATAAAGCACCTTAAGTGTAATTTTCCCTTAAGATCGCCCTTATGTTTCCCTTAAACTTAAGGGTGTTGCAGAAAATAACCGTTAAGTATTACTTAAGGGTTTCTTTAGGTGAAATGTCATAAACCCTAAGAATTTCCCTTAAGTAGGCCTATGTATTTTTCACTTAAGTAATCCCTTAAAAAAACGTAAGTGTTGCATAAAGCCCCTTAACCGTCATTTCCCTAAGTATAACATAAAGTTAGGAAAACTTCACCTTAAGTGTTACACGGAGTGAGCAGGTTCAATCCAAGTCTTCTAACGAGACACGATCGACTGCTCTATATGATAAACAAATTGTACTTAAGTGGTATATTCACATAAACATTGATGAAATCACATATGTAGCACATATCTTATATGGTCAACGGAAGCGCAAACGTGCGCGCATCACACGCAAAAACAAACCTCATTGGTTCTTGCGCGCACGTTTGAGCTTCCGACACAGCCGTAATCATATGGATGTTTTTCAATAAATGGACATAAATGATGAGAGAATATTAAAAATATCTTTATTTGTTATCTAAAGATGAATGAAAGTCTTATGGGTTTGGAACGACATGAGGGTGAGTGAATGACGGCAGAAATCTCAATTTTGAGTAAACTATCAATTTGAGTTTCTCGTCTGGTCGTTCTCTTTCATATTCAGTTTTCTTTTTTGTTTTCCTTATCCATCTTATGTTGTTTTCTGTGAAAACTTACCACGATATGTATTAACAAATAACGTGTCCATGGCAACAGTAGAATTTTATAACGGCAAAACCTGGGTTGCTGTCGTGAAACACTTAACGGTTTCCCTTACCTAAGTGAACAGTTTAAGAGATTATATGCAACACCCTTAAGTCATTCCCTTAGTTAAGGGGAAATCACGCCTTAAGTGTCATACTTAAGGGAAAAACTTAAGGTGCTTTATGCAACCGGGCACAGAACACACCAAGTCGACGCCGACGAACTAGTGGCGACAAAAGCAGACTGAGGGGTTGGCTCACGTCGGCAGCGTCTGTATCCAAAGTTGCCCTGACACACCAAACCGACGCTAAACAGCCGACGGCCAAGTAGCACATCAGTTCTGCGCCTGCGTGAGATGTAATGCCTTTCCGAACCAGCAGGTGGTAGTATCTGAACAGCCAATCAGAATGATCAGATGGCCCGACGGACCGACGAGCTCCAACGCCGATTCAACATTTCGAATCGGCCGGAAAAAGGCCGACGAGGACCAACTTCAGCCAACGGAGTGGAAAGGCAGGAACACACCAAGCCAACGGTCGGCAGTCTGGCAGTTTTTCTTCGTCGGCCGACTAAGTTTTCTCAGTGTGTTCTGCACCGTTGGCTGAAGTTGGTCCTCGTCGGCTTTTTTTCAGCCGATTCGAAATGTTAAATCGGCGTTGGAGCTCGTCGGTCCGTCGGGCCATCTAATCATTCTGATTCGCTGTTCAGCTACTGCCACCAGCTGGTTCGGAAAGGCATTTCATCTCACGCAGGTGCAGAACTGACGTGCTACTTGGCCGTCGGCTGTTTAGCGTCGGTTTGGTGTGGCAGGGCAACTTTGGACACAGACGCTGCCGACGTGAGCCAACCGCACAGTCTGCTTTCGTCGCCACTAGTTCGTCGGCGTCGACTTGGTGTGTTCTGGCCTTTAATACCAGGTGTAAACAGGACCTCAGAGTCCTATCGTGAAATGTGTTTTGACTGGAAATTACATCGGCGACAACCTACAGCCAATGAGAGCGCAAGATACAGGGCAAGGGAAGAAAAACTGCCCGACGGCCAACTGTCGGCTTGGTGTGTTCCTGCCTTAAGATGCATTTTGGTCGATCTGATCACAAGTGGACGACGCTAAATACAGGTGTAAAGGAGGTATAAATAATTTTAAGCTTGTCCACATTCAACCACTTCCAGAGGTAGTCGAAAAAGCATTCAACTGGATTGCTTTCGTAGTGTAGATGCTCATGTGGTCAAATGTGTTCGAACAGCCACAAAAGACAGCTTACTCTCTGCCTACTAATGCGTAAACATTATGGGAAGCGCGCTAGCCAGACAGGATTTAAACTTTGAATTAGTATAGTATCTGTATATAATATTAACTTACATATTATGCAAAACATTTGTATCAATACTGGGTGCCTTTTGCACCATGCTGGTGAGCCTTTTACCCAGAGTGTGGGTCACCTACATTTTATAAGATTTTTAAACAAAACAAACTACTTTTATGATTTATTTTCTCACAAAACATGTTATTCCATCAATGTTCAATAATCACAATAAAAAAGGAATTCTGCAATCATACACTATGGGAGCAGTGAAAAGCACATTTCCCTTAAGGTGTGCTTTAGCCATGTTGTACTCTGCTATAACTCAAAGGTCTGGCTAGATGAGACTCTGGGGTGGTTTCGTGTTGACTGTGCCTTTAATTCTTTCAGATGACCATGAGTTTGTAGAATGATGGCAGGCGACACACAAACCTGGAAGATGCACAAGACAAGTGCACCCAGCAATCTGTTACAGCCAAGCAATGACGGCCAAGCTGCTGACCTCACCATATAAAGTGAGAGAGGAGAAGGAAGAGAGAGAGGGAGAAACAGGCTGCAGCTCAGCTGATGTTAAGAAAGAGATAAAGAGAAAAACATGGCGCTCTATTCTGTGCCAAAAGATGACATCTCGGAGGTGATGTAAGGTGTAGAGCAACAGAAAGTGATGACTTCATAATTACCTCCTGGATCAGATAGGAGCCGATAAGACCATGAGCCGAGGGACTAACGCTCTGATATATGAATACTATTGTTTGTTTAAAGTGATAGTTCACACAAAATTAAAATTTCATCATGGTAACACTTTATAATAACTTTCATTAATAAATTAATAACAAACATTATATAATGCTTAACCAATCATTAGTTAATATATATTTAAATAGCTATAAATATAAGATAATCTGCTTATTAATGTTTACTAATGGACTACTTAAACATTACATAATGATTAACAGATCATTATTTAAAGTAAATTTGATATGCTTACAAATGAGATTAAACTTTCAATCATGATCATGATCTTCTTAAAAATCTACAAATGATTTTAACAGATGTTATACAATGATTAAAAGCTTATTTGTTAATGTACATTTGAATGCTAACAATTGTCATTAAACTTCACTTAACCTGGTCTCGTGGGAGAGACGTACCCGTGGGCGCGTTTTCACGAGACACAAAATTACGTACCGGCGCGTGCGTCTGGCTGCAGTTTCCGACAGAAACGAACGCTAGAGGCCGGTAAAACGTCAATGAGCTTTTTGGCTCGTTTTCACACACGGTTTCGAAGACGGCCGGGGTCGGATTATGGATTCATAAAGACTCGTTTTGACGTCTCCTCGCGCAATATCATGTCACGACTTCAAAACGCTTCTTACCGGAGTGGCCGATTTGTAAACGAACGTACTTTGGACTTTCCGGCTCTACGCGTTTTGCTTTTTTTGGCTGCAACCAAGCTTGCTCGGTAGCTCAGCCGATACGGAGTTGGACTTACGACGAGGAGTCGATCCCCCCCCCTGCCTGGGTACGAATTCGATCACCACGCCGATTTGTCTAAAAAGCAACGTCATAAAAACTTACCGTATTCACCCTAGTATCTGCTTCAGCCAAAAAAAAAAAAGAACACGCTTTTAGCGCCGCTCAGTGGACATTTCACATCGAAACTGCAGCAAGACGTACGCATCGGTACGTATTTCGCGACTCGTGAAAACGTGCCCACGGGTACGTTTTCATCATGAGACCAGGTTGACTTCACTTCATATATTACCTCTGCACTTTTTTACATTTACAAATGTACATATGCAAAAAGGTGTTTGGTAGCTATGAGTGATCCGGACAGAAAATTTTACAATATAAGAATTGCTGGTTCCACTTTACATTAAAGGTGCAGTAGGTGATCTGGGAAATGCTACTGCTAGCCTGCTAGCATTGAAAGCATACGATCACTCCCTCCCTGCAAATCACCGTCCAAAGCCACGCCTCCTCCAAAACACATGAACACACACAGAGCTCAGTTATAAGAGAAGGCATTAAACTATACCTCATGTCTCAAAGCACATAACATTACAATAATAACGAACGTAAACAACTTAGAGAGCTTGTACCTGACTGCTGCAGATTAATTAGGGTGTTGATACTGTTTCCACAGGTTGCCATCTCTTAATTATGGAAGTTATGGCGTGAATGCAGCATAAGCTCATTGTTTTGATTAGGTAGGAACTGTAAAAGTTGGCTGCTGTTTGTTTGCGCTGCTCTGTAAATAGGGGGGTGTCTGTATAAACTCTGCATAGCATGAACCACACTGATGACTTAGGATTCTGCGCGAACAGATGATAAATAGTTACAAATGATAAATAGTTTAAACTTTAGATTGGGTACTGCAAAACACATGAACAATTAATAAATGATTTGTAAATATGTGTAAATAGGGTGAATTCAGGTCTTTTTACCGTGGGACACATTTACCAAAATTACCATTTACCAAGTCCAATGCCTACAAAGGTACTAAATGATTACTAAACGTTTATAAACATTTACAAATAATGAATAGTTTCAACTAGATACTTTTGGGTACTGCAAAAACATGAACAAACAATTAATAAATTATTTGTAATGACGTATAAACAGTAGAAGTCTGCATACACACCACAACAAACAAATACCAAATGTGTGACCTTTACAGACTGTGGCTATGAGTTAACGAATAATGTGTTAACATGAACAGTGTGAAGTGCGTAAAATTACTAATTTTATTTTTTAAATGTAAAAAAGTGCATTAGGTAATATATAAATTGAAGTTTGTTAGCATTCAAATGTACATGAACAAATAAGCTTTTAATCATTGTATAACATCTGTTAAAATCATTTGTGGATTTTTAATAACTGCATGGTCATATGAATTGAAAGTTTAATGACTTTTGTAAACGTTTTAAACAACTGTAAACAATTTACATTAAATAATGATCTGTTAATCATTATGTAATATTTAATAAGTTCATTAGTAAAACAATAACAAGCACATTATCCCATATTTCTAGCTATGTAAATATATATTTTAACTAATAATCTGTTAAGCATTAATGTTTGTTAATTATTTATTAATGAAAGTTATTATAAAGTGTCACCGAGCATCCATATAATCAAGTTTTCAAAGTACGGAAGGCTAAAATTGAGGGAAACTCTCATTTTGACAAGATTTAGGTAATGTACAGTCAGCTGGTCATTATAAATTCAAATATAAATTATTGCTGCTAATACAGAGCTTAACGCATAAATAAATATATAGATGAACTGGAAATATTTATGAGGTGAAATGTTTTTATGTGAGAAGAGATGCACTATGATACAAGAGACTTTAATTGCTTTGTCTTTTGTTTAGACTCATATAAAAATGTTTGACTGCAGAATGTCACAGTTGACCACTCAGAAAGTATTGCTTACAGTGAGAGATCAAAACCTCAAGAGTTTCAAAATAGTCTGAGAATAAGAAACAGTGCATAAAAAATGCACTGTGAATTAAGCTATGTTTTAATTAAACTGATATGAATAACAATAGTGTTGTTTTTGCAAAAGAATATGGATAGACAATCTGCAGAACTGTTGCATTTCCAGCAAACACTTGCTTACTGTCATGGTGCTCACAGTCTTTAAAAATAAAATAACTGCAAGAGTGAGACACAGAGAGAACAAGAACAGCTTTCTAAAAATACAGACAGAACATGAACAGTGTGAGCCACAGGAACACAGAGCAAGAAGATCGCAGTCAGATGCACACAATTCACTGAGGTGTTCATTTAAAAATGAACTACTTCTGATTTGGAAAGACAGTTGATGCCAAACACACCACAGACTCAATGGCAAGCAAATGCTTGGGAAATATACAGTATGTGACATTTCAGAACAGATACTTTGAGGAACAAAATAACTACATGTTGTGTTCTTATATAAACATGTTATTTTACAAGAATAACTGGCTGGCTGTGAGGTAGTGAAAAGGAACTTCACTTGACACTTTGTTCGGTGTCGCTAATGCGACTGAGGCATGTTGATCCCTCGAGCAGGTCTATATTTGTGATGGTGTTAAATCTATGTTTTGTAGTGGAATAAAGTGGCCACCAAGCTCAGAGACATAGAGAACAGGAACAGTCTGTCTCTGTGTGTGTGTGTGTTCATGGAGTCTTTGTTTAAAATGAATTTCCTAAATTATTTTTGCAGGTTCCCCAAATACTCCCCCATTTGCCATTGGTTGGCCAAACAGCTATCCCACCCCAAACTCACGCCATTGATTGGTTGGTGTGTTTTGTGTGAATGTGTTTTAGTCCTCTAAAGTAAATTACAGGGTCTTAAAAAATATCCCACACTCCGAGTAAAATATGGTAATTTTGAATTTCATTAAAAATTTCACAATTGCGAATTTAAAATCTCACAATTTTACTTTATATAGCACAACTATGTTGTTTAAAAGACTGCTCGTCATAAGAACAGGCGAATCTCAACATAACACCGACTGTTAAGTAACAGTTGGGGTGTACGCCCTCAATATTTGCATATGTCAGCCCATGTTCCCAACATTATGAAAGGCATAAGACAAGGGCAGCCAGTATTAACGTCTGGATGTGCACAGCTGAATCATCAGACTAGGTAAGCAAGCAAGGACAACAGCGAAAAATGGCAGATGGAGCAATAATAACTGACATGATCCATGATATCATGATATTTTTAGTGATATTTGTAAATTGTCTTTCTAAATGTTTCGTTAGCATGTTGCTAATGTACTGTTAAATGTGGTTAAAGTTACCATCGTTTATTACTGTATTCACGGAGACAAGAGAGCCGTCGCTATTTTCATTTTTAAACACTTGCAGTCTGTATAATGCATAAACACAACTTCATTCTTTATAAATCTCTCCAACAGTGTAGCATTAGCCGTTAGCCACGGAGCACTATCAAACTCATTCAGAATCAAATGTAAACATCCAAATAAATACCATACTTACGCGATTAGACATGCTCCATGACGAACACTTTGTAAAGATCCATTTTGAGGGTTATATTAGCTGTGTAAACTTTGTTTATGCAACGATAGAGTCGAGAGCTCTGGGGGGGCGGAGAGCGCGAGCAATTAAAGGGCCAGCAGCATGAATCGGTGCATAGTTAATGATGCCCCAAAATAAGCAGTTAAAAAAATTATTTAAAAAAAATCTATGGGGTATTTTGAGCTGAAACTTCACAGACACATTCAGGGGACACCTTAAAGGCATCTTTACACAGAAAAAGCGGCACAGAAACCAACTCTGAAGCGGCATAAATTCACAAAAATGTGCATTTACACAGACTGTTTAATGCTCCTCTGAAGCGGCATAAATGCATTTACACAGGAATTAAAATCGCGGGAAACAATGCTTTGAAAATAAGTATTTCAAAACTAACAGTTTTAACAAAATTAATTTAAAAATAATTAAATAATAAACAATGAAATATAACTCGAAATAAAAAAATAGGAAAATGTAAAGTAGTAAACTGCGTGCTATATCTCACGCTTTGATGTTTGTCATAATAAAAATTGAACGATGCAACAAAAAATTATTCATTATTACACCGGGTAGTTCACAACAGGATTAAAAGAGGTCGAACATTTTTTTTTTTTTTTTTCAAAAAGACAGAAACAACAAATGATGCTAGCATTTGCGCGTATCAGGCAGCAGCAGATCACCAGATAGACCTGTCGTGTGTGGGTGAAATATCGTCCTCAAGGAGATGATTTTTGGAATATAATATAACAGTACACAATCACAGTGACGCCGATTGTGTTAAGTTACATTTACCTTATCTGAGAAAAATATAGCAGCGCATTGATCTGACAGTCTCTTCATGGGAAGATTACAAACGGCGAAAGCCAATTGATGACCCACGACGATTCTCTGCTGTTATTTTGGTGGTTTTGCTTCACGATGTGAGTACAGGACTCTTTTACTTCTATGCCCCTTGTTGGAAGACGATATTTTTATTATTTGCTCTAAGTTATATGTTTCGTCTCCTGCTTCTTGAATCTCGCGCCACCTGAGCTGACTAGAATGCTTTTGGTTGTCATGACAATGACGTAGTTTAGAGCGGCTATATTTCACGTTCATTTACACTGAACCAGAACAGTATCAGACTCGCCTTTGATACTAGGGGCTGAGGTGGGTCAGACCCGGTGTATTTTAGGTCTTCTTTAACACGGCATTGCGTCTTTACACTGAATTCTGAGCAGGTACAGACCCGCTTCAGAACAGCCATAAATCGGCTGTGTAAAGATGCCTTTAGACTTATATTACATCTTGTAAAAAAACGTTCGATGGCACCTTTAAAAGGTGTTGTCTTCACATCTACAGCCGGTGGAAAAGAAAAGTGATTCAGGACTCAGGCAGAAATCATGTTCATGGATGAGAATATTAACATTACTGTAGTATGGAGCAGAGCAGGGCCAAGTGCTGTACGAGCAGAAATGAGGCCGTTAGAGCGATTGCTAATGAGAGACGAGCGTGATACACGTCTCGAAAGAAGCAGAGCTTTTATTATGCCGCATTTGGCGGATCCGCTTCTTCCAGTCAAGCGTATGTGGAAAACGCAGCAATGTTTTATCATATTAGATACGTTTGTGTGTTGAAAGTTGTTATAGTGCTACTCTGCATTAGATCGAGGCTACTATGAGACACTTGTTGCACACTGCAGTAAGCTAGATCGATGTTAGGCATGGTAAAACATGGTACTTGCTGTAAATCAAGCAAACGAGATTTTAACAATTAAACAAGACTTACTGTTTTGAGATATAACATGATTAGTTTTCTGTAGATGAATGTATCCATCCAAACAGTTGCTCATCGTCTAATAAAACACATAATATATGAAAGCGTCTTTAGTGTTTTCATGGTTTCTACAAAATAAAACCGTAAATCAAGGGTAATGCGGGTATGATGTCATTGATGTCATGGACACAGTCCGTGTCCTGGTTAAATGCTTATTTCTCTGGATTTAAACATTCTTGGAAGCATTTGGGATAATGTAAGTACACAAGTCAACAAAATATATAACATTGTTCTAGTGGTTTTTGGATATTTTAATCCAAAAATCTTACATATTGTGCCTTTAAAGGTAGGGTAATTGTAAATTTAAATCAACTTTATGTCACATTTTATATCACACTTAGACTTTGGTGCTTGTAATTGTGAGTGTGTGTCTCAAAATTGGGATTTTAAATCAATTTACACAATATACTCTGTGAAGGAAGCATTCTCGCATTCACAATCACACATACAGACCTCTGACTGAACCATCTAATTTTATATGTATTATTCCTGGTAAGTTTTCCTTTGCATTGAAAGTAACATATGTTGAGGGGTGAAAGCTTTCTCCAAGATGCTTATAAAACACATTTATATCTTTCTATATACAGCTCTATCTCCTGTCTATTTCTTCCCTTCTCAGTCCTTGTCATTCGACAGCTATTCCCTTGTAGCCAAACGCCTACTCTGCCTGTTTCACCCAGAAGCCTCTCGCTACTGATCCACAGTAAATACCAGAACAGCGGGAGAGTCTGTCCTTTGGGACACTTTGATGAAATATTAAACAGTGCAGCTCAGAGAGGGAGAGAGAGAGAGCGAGGGAGGGATGGGGTTTGTTAGAACCGGGGCTAAGGGCAAGAGGTGCTAAAAAGATTCATCCAAGTCCACGTGACACCTTCCCGAGAACAGCAGCAAAGCCTCACATGCAGCCTAAAGAGCGATCCACCTGTTTCTCAGAGTTAAATGAAAGTGCATGTGCACAGATGCACACAAACATGCCATTTTCACCTTCACACAAAACCTGTTTCCACCTGCAGCTATGCTGAACAGCTCATCAATGTTGTCATGCGCACCATCAACTGCGTCTCTAAAAAAGGGAAGTGCCTTGCATGCTGGAGACACATCTTTCTGTCTGGTATCTGTGGCAACAGCCTGCTCTCTCCAGACAGATATCATGGGGTACAGACATTTTAGATTAACTCGAGCTAAAAATATACTGCCTTATCGCCCAACAGGACACAACTAATCAATGGCTGATATTTCAGGAAGATCTGTGTGTGGGTGGTCTGTGAAGGGGCCGGTGATGTGAAGGAGAATCTAATTAGGGGTCTTCCACGAAATAAACAGTTTATTCACAGACTAAATATGTATCAGGAAATATCTGACAGAAGCTTTTTCATAAGGGTAGACTGCTGAGAAAGTTATTGGTAGACTGATGATATGCTCATCTGAGGTACAATGGGTTTGTTCAGAACTGCATACTACCACACTGCTCACACTTTTTTGTAATATGCAGTATAGGGGTGGGCCATATGACATATATATAATGCGTGACTGTAGTAATGTGTCAACAGGTAGAGATTTTGCAATGATGTTTATCGCATGATAGATAAAGATGTGGACAGGACTGCTTTATGTTGTTTACAAATATAATGAAACTTACAGAGATCGACATGGTTTACATTCAAAAATTTGACAGAGCACAAACTGTTAGAAATGCTGCTGCTGCATGAATAGACATGAATAAATCCCGTAGCAGATCTAGGCAGGTGGAGCTGGGGGAGGTGGAAGGTTTCACAGCAAATCCGCTGCAGGACTAGCCCACAACAAAAACTGAACCAAACGACAAAAATGCATTAAAAAAAAAAAAAAAAAAAAAAACGTAGCAAAATTTTCTGCCTCCAGTCAGTATCTATCCATTTGGCCTTTTACAGATAAAATGGTATGCGTAAAGATGTCACTCTTAAAAAAATGAATTGTTACATATGTTTTGGTGTATTGCAAAATAAATTTGCCCTTGAGCTGTTTCTATACATAATTTTGCACGAATTCTATGGAGTCAAATTAATGCCTTAAAGTTTTGCACAAAAATAAAGTTTTGCAAAACACAAAAAAGAATTGAGCAATAAAAAAATGTTTTGCAAACAAAAATAAAGAATTGCAAAGGAAAATAAAGTAGTGCAAAAATAAAAATATAATCAATTACAAAAATCAATGACAGCTGTAATCCTATTTTATCTTTGCCACATATTTTCCATGCTCAAACCTACTAAATCATTTGCAACGCTCTTTTTATTCTGCGTTTCAGTCAAGCGTGCGCTCACGATACCGGTTTTCTTTTGCGCTGCACTTTTCTGTGCGGATCACTTTATGGCACTGGTTTGACGTGGGGGTGGAGTCAAGAAACGGGGGCACACCCCCGCGAAATGCATTGGAGGGGAACGTAATCGGCGACAGGTGAAATAATTCTTTGACATGGTTAAAAATAATGAATGGTTTGATTTTGTTGGTTTGTTTAGCATATGTTGTCGCCGATTACGACCCCCTCCAATGCATTTCTTATAGTAATATGACCCGTTGCTCTCTGTCTCACTGCCTGTATCCACTTTTGTGTCCTTAAACATTCTTTTTTGGGGGTCGACAGCTTATAAAAACTTATTTCTGGGTTTTTTAGCTTATTAGCTGTATACCTTGTCACACAGCAGCTTTTAGGCATTGTTCTGTTTTTTGTAATGAGTCAGAAAAGACAAGAAGGCAGCCTGGAGACAGTTGGATTGTTTAATAAATGCGCTTTGTCTCTATGCTTGATCTGTTCTGTTGCGATCTGCGTCTCCTGCCGATGACGTGTTTCGCGGGGGCGTGCCCCCGTTTCTTGACTCCACCCCCACGTCAAACCAGTGCAAAAAGAAAACCGGTATCGTGAGTGCACACTTGACTGAAACGCAGAATAAAATGAGCGTTGCAAATGATTTAGTAGGTTTGAGCATGAAAAATATGTGGCAAAGATAAAATAGGATTACAGCTGTCATTGATTTTTGCAATTGATTATATTTTTATTTTTGCACTACGTTATTTTATTTTGCAATTTATTATTTTTGTTTGCAAAACTTACTTTTTTCTGCTCAATACTTTATTTTTCCTTTGCAATTCTTTATTTTTGTTTGCAAAACATTTTTTTATTGCTCAATTCTTTTTTTTGTTTTGCAAAACTTTATTTTTGTGCAAAACTTTAAGGCATTAATTTGACTCCATAGAATTCTCTATCTTTTGGCTCCAAGATATCCCAAAAAATTTTGTAAAATGGAACGTGTAATGGGGCAGTTGAAATAGTTACCTCATGTGACCATACTATTCGCATTAAATTCGTTTCCAAACACATTTTCAATGATCAACACTTCAAAAACATTGCAAATAGTCATCAATGACGCTCTTCACTGAGCGCTTACACAGATACGCATGGGAGAATTTGACAGCAGGCGTCTATAGCGGACCAGTCGCCGCTTTCAAATTCAAACACTTCCATGTTCTTTCAAAAGTTCCCGTGCATTGATCATTGTAGCCAATCACAGACATATCCGTTGAGCATGTGAACACAATGGCCAATCAGAGGTGTTTACGAATCCGCTCAACAGCGCTCAAAGCATCACATTTTTAAAATTTCAGTACTGATTGAATAATATATGAAACAATACACATTTTCAATAAGTATTTTTTTTTAAAAATAGCAGGCCATGTATAGTGCACAGCATGCAGTAAGATGTATGTTGATATTGTATTCTGGCAATGTAATATACTTTACTATTGTTTTCAGCTGTGCAGTATGCACTTTGTTGGTATTCTGTGCTAACAACAACAATGTATCATGCAGTTTGAATGTGTAGCATATTATTTGAAATACTGATTTCTCATTGTATACCTACTACATAATATTTTTGCATGCTATTTATTAAAATAAGTAGTAAATATATATAGTATACTTCACAGAATTCAGTAAGCAGTACGCTAGTACTCCATTCCAAACATAGCCTTATCTAGAGCAGACTTAGATCTTTTATTTATTTCTTTTATATTAGGTCTTGCATACTATAAACCAGCAAAGTAGTATGCGGTAAGTAAGCATTACGCTAGTATTCCATTCCAAGCACAGCCATGGTCATTTGTCCAGTTGATAACACTGTAGCACTAATACGTTTCATTTTCCATCAGGACTTAATGCATATGTTTGTCGACTTGCTTTGTGCCTCGTCGGCTGTCTTGACGCCTGCCTGAGAGACTCATTAGACCTCTCATCACAGCAGGAGGCACCCGTAACACATTATATACTGTTCCTCCCATCTCCATGACGATGAGCATCGCAGATGAGAGACTGATATGAAGTGGATGACAGCGAGGGACAGGGAACAAGAGAGTAAACAGACAGAAAGAGAGATGGGGTGCAGAGGATGAGTGGTAGGGTGGGGTTTCTATTTTTAAGTCTGTAGTCAGGAATATCTCGGCCGAGGGAAAGGGAACTGTGGAGCTGCAGACAACATGCTCAGACAATAACCGACCACTGCCTCCTCAAAACTCAAAGCCTCACATGATTATCTTCAATCATCCTTAAATCTGATCATAGAGATTCTTAAAATGGTGTCAAACGCAAATCATATCTACACTTTGCTGTGCAGTTCAAGTTTTATGAATCTCTGATCAAACATTAAGCCAAGAGTATACTTCAGTTTTTGGTAACATTTTAGAATACTGATCCTTCATTAATGAATAACTACACAGGAACAAATGAATAATGCATTATTAACACTCTAGTAACTACTATTTAACTAACAAGAAACTCTGATTAATGAATTAGTAAGTAATAGTGCTCAGTTGTAGGTGGTATTTCACTATTAACTAATCAGTAACTACTGTTTTTTCATACCTCTAAGAGAACTACTAAGAACTACTATATACAGGTTCATAATTAACATGAATGATGCATAATTTATAATTAATTCTAAAGTAAAGGCCCTGGTAAACCACTAGTAATGACTGAAGTACTTAAAAAAGAATTACTAATTATTTGGATCAGTATTCTAAAATGAAAAACATGATAACTCTCTAGTAACTACTGTAGTCATTGTAAACTTTTGATGTTTTTGTATGTTTTTGTACAGTAATTCCTTATGATATATTTGGTAACACTTAAGTAATTACTAGTGGGTTACCATGATCTTCACTTTAGAATACTGATCCAAATAATTAGTAGTTCCTTTAGAAGGATGTAGTAACACTTAAGTAATTACTAGTGGGTTACTATGATCTTCACTTTAGAATACTGATCCAAAAAAGAAGTAGTTACTTTAGAGTTATATAGTAACTCTTGAGTTATTACTATCCAATACTTTACAAAAACCTCAAAAGTTTACAGTGACTTCAGTAGTTACTAGAGAGTTATCATGCTTTTCACTTTAGAATACTGATCCAAATAATTAGTAATTCCTTCTTAGGTATTTGGTAATACTTCACTCATTACTAGTGGTTTACCAAGGCCTTTACTCTAGAATTAATTATACATTATTCATTATTCACATTAATTACGAACCTGTATATAGTAGTTCTTAGTAGTTCTCTGGGAGGTATGAAAAAAACAGTAGTTACTGATTAGTTATTAGTGAACTACCACCTTTAACTGAGCACTATTACTTACTAATTCATTCATCAGAGTTACTTGTTAGTTAATAGTAGTTACTAGAGTGTTAATAATGCATTATTCATTTGTTCCTGTGTAGTTATTCATTAATGAAGGATCAGTATTCTAAAGTGTTACCCAGTTTTTATGCATATGCTAGGGAATGCATAAAGTGCGTCATGTAAATTTTATCATCAGACCTAATTTTTGGAACCACGCATAGGTCTACTCTGTATGCCTGCGGTACATCCTGATTTAGTCATATTAGTCATATTTTGTTGATCCTGGAACAACATTTCTGTCTGGAATTTTATCATAACCATATCCTTAAAGGTTCTCTAAGCGATCCTGAGCGGAGTAACTTCCTCTTGACGTTCGAAGTGTTGTCAAACAAAACAGAGGCTAGCTAGACCCTCTCTCCGCCTCCTCCTCCTCTCCCATCCGTGCTTCCTGAAACAGTCATGAACGCGCATTTAAAATCATTCTTGTCGGTTATTGGCTGGAGCATGTTTATTATGATTTGTGGTCCAGGCTGCACCAGTTTATTTTTGTTGCCGTTTTCGGAGCTTGTGGCGACTACAGAGACCGCATTTTTTACAGTGTGTTCAGGGGACAGGCAGCTAGTGGATAGTGAGGAAATGTTTGCTGTATGTGACAAAAAATGTTTTGGCCTAAAAACGCGTGACATCGCTTAGAGGACCTGTAACCCTAAATCTAACCCTACCCATAACTTATCCCTAAAATCAGAGGGAAATGATGGGTGAATAACACTGATGTAGAAGCACTTAACCCTGTTTGTAAGCCTAAACTTGACAAACTGTAAACTTGTCCATTAAATCTGATTGGTTGATTGGAATGATGTTCTAGGATCAACAAACATGTTGGACTTGATGAAATCAGGTTCTGCATGTCTGTGCCTTGAAATGTTTTGCAGTAATTAGTTTGTGCAGTAAGTGGCAACACTGGCCCAACCATTGTTTCACAGCTGAAAAAGAAATTTAAGAGAAGGAACAACAACAAACTAGACAAAACAACGATAGACGGCCACTTTGACGAGCTCTTGTTGTGTGAGGGCGTTAGAGATACATGCAACTCCAGCTTAAACAAGTACGAAGACATTTGTTTTGGTCATAACTTCTGGAGAGAAATAGAGCAGACACTGAGCAAGAATGAAATTTTCTAGTGTGCATGTGTCGACTGCCTGTGTTTGCGCACGCTATCATATGAAGTATACTTTAGCCCTGTCCTAAATGGCACATTTCATATGCCCTTAAATTGTACACTTACAATGTGATCGTGAGGTCCACAGAACGTAGGGTATTCCAATTGTCATTTTAGGTTTCATAAAGATGTTAGTGAGCGCCCCCTTTGCGGTTGATATGCATCCATGATATGCACTCCTGCCGAGCCCGTACTGAAGCGACTCATAGGAAGACAGTGAGGCAGTTGGGACAGAGCCTTTGAAAGTCTATGCATTCATCTGTACGTATGAGCTAAGTGTTCACATCAAAATTGAAGTATACTTTGGGCTTTACACTTTATTCTTAACATATCAAATTCACCTTTACTGGGTGTGTCTAGATTTCTTCAGCAAGGAATGTTACATCTGTATTTATGTGTTTGAGACTGCAGTAGGAATCCAAAATAATCAGTTACAGGACTTTGTTGCAATCACCATTTTGCTGATTGTTGAGAGTGTTCAAAGAGACAACAGAAAATTCTCTTTTTGACAGAAGCTGAATTCTGTCTGGTATTTAGCTGTGGTTTTTTTAAAAATCACACAGCATGTTCAAAAAGGACATTCTTGTATTTAAAAAAGATGGATGGAGCGCAATGGAATGGAACAGAAGGCAAGAGATTTTTCGAGGTTGGACTATCTTTAGTCTCGTGTAGCCAGACCTTCAGATTGACGACAGAAGGTCTGAACTCTATCGCAGCTTTCATTGGCCAAGGACCACCCAAGAGGACGTTTGACTGTCATGTAACACAACCAATCAAAGTTTGTTTCGTTCCGCGTCATGTTTAGGGGCGTGAAAATGTCGATGTCTCTACCATAACAGACCGGCGTGCATCTAATAAATCATTCATTCAAGAATGTTGTGCAAGTTTACTGCAACAATGGAGCCGCAAACTTTCACATACTTTTGAAAACCTTGCATTTAGTTAACCTTGGTAAGCTTTCATTGTCACAGTTTTAAATATGACGGTGTTTTGCGTCACGGAATTTGTTTCCGAGTGGACCATTAAAGAACTGACACACACATCTTCCAGACATCCTGTAGAATTCAACCAACCAGATGAAGACTTTGAAAATCCTAAAGTGTGTCCAGTTAAGTGTGCCTTATTCATCAGATGTTCAGCCAATGGTCTGTGGGCGTGATGTCTGAGGCTGAGACTAGACTATCTTTAACTTCAAAAAGCATCATAAAAACATGCCATTCATGGTGCGAGATGCAGAATAAACAGCAAGATGCAAGAACACCATCACGTGTTAGCAAATATCTTAAAGGTTCAGTAGCAACAACAACAACAAACATGATTTGACTAGCTTTAACTATGCATGAATGGTTGTGTTATCCTCTTTGTTGGAAGTGAAGGTCAGGCTGTGCAGATGGCTGTTGGGTCCAGAGGCTCAGGGCCAGGTGGTCATCATCTTGTCACGGACAGGCTACATCTCACTACTTCATCCGTTCGTGGCCTATCTGATGCATATTGTACAATAAAATTCTTCTGGGAGTCAAGTGTTATCAGATATTCAAGTTTTGCAAGAAAAGTTTGACTTGCGAGAAAATTGTGATTGATTGGAGGGCTGGGTAATACACATTTATTTGCATATCAGAGTTACACCTAAAGTGTTATTAGAGGAAAACATATCATTTTTTCCTTACAACCCTATTCCTTTTAAGCCTCAACAAGTAAAAAGCAACATGCCATTGATTTGAGGGAGAAAACAGTCATCTACCATCTTTCACTAAGACTCATTACTAACACATACACGCAGAAGCCAGTTTACTCGTGATTTAAACTCTTACTTCCACTGTTTGTCTTCTGACACAAACGAATATATACAAAGGACAGAGAGTACAAGCCAATTACACACATACACTTTGGCAGTGTATATTAGAACTGATTTTTAACTGCCCACTCAGACTGTTTAGTCTGTCCCTGCTAAAAAGACCAGCTTAAACCAACCAAAGGAGGTTAGCTGGTCTTAGCAGATTTAAAATGATCTCACCTCCCAGCTTGGTCAAGCTGGCTAGCCTACTTAGAAGTGCCATCTAAAACCAGCCAACAGACCAGCCTGTCCCAGTCAGGATGTTGTTTAGGTTTTTTTTTTTTTTTTGCAGTTTGGCTAAACAGGATCATGTTTAGCAGCTTTATTTTCTCACTAGTGTGACGGTGCAGCCATACAAATCTCCACCAGGAAGCTCCTCTAGTCTCCAGCTTGATCATATTAACCCCATAGCAGCCCAGTTTGTACTGGCTTCACCCACTGTCTTCCTCTTCAAGCCAACACCTTCAGTCCATACACACCCACGACTGAGTACACAGAAAGCCTGGGAGCTCTGCAGTGACCCCATCCCTTCTTTTCTAATCCTCTAGCCTCTGATGCTCTCTTTCTCCCTCTCAAACACACACTCTTTCTCTCTCTCTCTCCCCCACCCCGTTTCCATGGTAATGCTGTCTGCAATGCACCAAGATCCCATTGTGTCGGCCTCTCGCTCAGCTTGTTTGCTTCTGTTTCTACAACTCTCACCCATTAATTGGTCTTTTTTCTCTAACTCTACCTGACTTGCTGCCGGGATAACGTTTATCCTTTATAAAAGTTGTAGATGAGTCCTTCACTCACTCTTCTATAACTCGATTATACTCTCAATCATAATATCTATCTATATATATATAAACCCATGTGCCTTTCTATCTATATATCTGTCTATCTATCCATCTGTCTGTCTATCTATTGATCTATCATCTACAGTTTTATGCAAAAGTTTGGGCACCCCCTGATTAATGATCATAATTTCAATTCAATCTGATGGGCTTTCGAAGCAGCAACTTCATTTGGATAAAATTTATACCTTATCAAAACAGTAACAATTATTGAATCAATGGAAACAATGCAATGTAAATCATAACAAAAACAGACATTTGCAATTTGGGTACCCCAATGGAATAATCACATCAATATTTAGTATAGCCTCCTTTTGCAGCCTATAGATGCTTCTTATAACCACTGATAAGTCTGTGAATTCTGGCAGCATCAAGTATTTTTGATCATTCTTCCTTACAAAATGTCTCCTTTCAATCATTCCATATATTTTCGATGATGTTCAAGTCTGGGGACTGGGATGGCCTAACATTGTATTTGTGTCTGCCAATGAATTCTTTGTTAGATTTGGAGAGAACATTGTCCTGTTGAAACAAATAACCCAGCAAAACTTAAGCCTCTTGACTGATTCTTGAATATTGTTCTTAAAAATCTGCTGATACTGGGTGGAATCCATGCGACCCTCAACTTTGACAAGGTTTCCGGTACCTGTGCTTACCACACAACCCATAGTATGATGGACCCTCCACCAAATTGTACAGTAGGGAGCAGTTTCTTCTCCTGTAACACTGTGTTCTTTTTCCACAATGCAAAGCACTTCTAGTTCCAAATAACTCTATCTTTGTTCATTTATCCACAGCACATTATTCCAAAAATAATTCTGTCTTGTCCAGATAAGTCTTTGCATAACTCAAATGACTCACTTGTTGGAAATACGCAGAAAAGGATTTCTTGTTTTTTTTCCTCATCACCCTTTCTTGCGCAAAGTGCGTTGGACTGTGGAAAGATGTACAATGACACCATCTGATCTTCTTGGAGCACTTGAGATGTGGTCTGTGGTCTGTCTGTGACCATTCTAAGCATTTTTCGCCTTTGCCTTTCAGATATTTTCCTCAGCCTACTACATCTTTCTTTCACAAGGACTGTTCCTGTGGCTTTCTATTTTCTAACTATATTTCTGACTGTGGAGACAGAGACCTTAAACCCCTGTGATAACTTTTTGTGTCCTTCTCCTAATTCATACTGACAAATTATCCTAGTTTTTGGGTCATTAGAGAGTTCTTTTGAGGTTCCCATGTTGCTGTTTTCCAATAAAGAATCAAGGAGAAGCACAACTAGCAATTAGCTACCTTAAATAGCCTTTTTCATGATTGGAACTGTGTTTGCAGTGTAAGATTCACTGAGCAAATCAAATCAGTATTGTGTTGCAATCAATCAGTATTAAATGACTACAGGTCTGTCTGTCTGTCTATCTATCTATCTACCAAGTTTTTTCCCCCTAAATTTCCACGTCTCTCTCTTTCTCCATTTCTTTCTCTCTCCACACTTCTTCTGGGTTTTACCATCCAACTTGTCAACTTGTTTGGTGTCTATCCAGTTTATCTGCCACATAAGAATGAGGGTTTGGAAAATCTAGATTCACCAGAGCTTCTGTAATCCGCTATTTCATAAAGAAAAAGCTCAGAGGCATGTGTGCTTTTGCAAATACATAATCATGTCATTTTGAAACACTCAAACTCTTCTCAATTAGGGATTTATTTCTCAAATTTCTGTCCAAGATTTATGATAACTGTAAGCTGTTTTATCTGCCAGTTCCTCACAGGAAGTGTATGACACTCAAAATTGAGAGTTAGAGGTTAGCATGTTGCTAAGCTAACACGCTACTCCAATAAGCATCAAGTAGCCATCTTTGATTATTTTCTCTGAGCTTGACACTATGTATTCTCTATGAAGAATACTTGCAATGCTTTACACTACCTTTGCAGCATTTATTAATTTTGCATTATAGCTTAAACATTATGTACAAACAAATGAACAATGAACAATAGTAAATGCTGTAAAAATTGTTGTTCAATACTTCGCCAAACAATTCATCACTATAGTATGGTAAGACCTGCCTTTGGTTGATTATTATGGTATTTCTAGACCACTGAATTGACACCCTCTCCATTGAAGCACGCACACAGCAGGGTACTGACTCCATGTTATTACAATCATGCAGTTGTGTGGGTAAAACATCAGTATTATGTAATAGGGATCAGAGAGAGGTGCCATACCAAGCAGTATGAGATAGGGGTTTCTTTTCGATGGCATTTAGAGAGTGTTAATTAAAGCAATCTATCCTTGATGCTCCGCTGAGTAATAAAAGCCCTGAAGGACAGCCGAGAGGCTGAGCAACGAGATATAGGGAGTGTGTATATTCAAGCCATTGACTCATTGCTGACACTAGCTGCACTGGATCACAACACTTTGGGAGATATTTGCACATAAATGCACAATAAATGCAATTATACAGACAGACATAAGCATTTCTGTGAGAGCATACATGTGATATAAATGAGAAAATGTGGTTGTGTTGAAGTATGATTGAAGTATATTTGTGTTCAGTTCGTGGCATTGTGCATGCACATTGCCTCTGAGAGATCTATACGTCATGGTATGCTGGAGTTATTTCAGGCATCTGCGCTTTTGGCTGGTTACATAAGACTTTGGGAGGTCTGATTCTTTCCACTTAAAATAAAGAATCTGAAAAGGGGGAAGAGAGGGGCAGATACTGAGAGCGAATGAATGAGCTGGAAATAGAGACGTATATGTGCTGAAATCAAGCACATGCGCATTAATAGTGTAACCTTAAATGAACAGGAAAACAAGTAATACAATTATGGAATTATACAATAGTTAAAACAAGCATTATTATTTGTGAAAAAAAAAAAAAAATTATTGAATGGTATTTGGAATGTATTTTTTCTATATCACGGTGCAACAAATAAACATTTAGTTATGCAAAACTACTTAGTGGGATATGCCAAAATGACACGTTATTGCGCAAAATTTGTTAAAGTGTGGTGTAATACAAAATTTAATTGTTTATGACTGCTGAGCTGCTGGAATTAACTGATCTGGACAAGTGCATATGGGCTATTTTATATGAATGAGGCTCATCCAGTTTGAACTATTGATGTGAATTATGGTAGTGTTATTTATTATAAATAATCATATATATTGGTTTGTGTCCATCCAGTTTCAAAAAACATTAAAATTAAGGTTTTGAACATAGGCGTAGAATATGCACTTTTACTAAAACAAATTCGTCCCTACACTTTTTTTGAGCAGGTGAGTTCACATAGAGGTTTTCATGGGACAATGTGAGTAAATCTAGATTTAAATTCAAAGAGACAAGATAGATTATATAGATAGAGATAGTCTAAAGAGACAAGATACATATTTATATAACTATATAGCATTATTATCACACTATATTTAATATATAATATAATTACATTACTATATTTTGTGATTATATAGAGCCACACTCATAGTGTGCTGTCTGGTCAGGCTGCTCACCCTTAAAGTGTGCTATACATTGTGTACAAAAGTGGTTACAATATAAAGTGCAGATATAGCTATATAGCTACAGACATGCAGCATATCTAATTACGAGTGAAGACGAAGTTAGCAATATCATTAAATAAGGCAAGCTTGACATTTGCTGAAGTGCCTCTTTGTAGCCTTGATATAGATTACTGTTTTTAGAGCCTAGTGTCTCTCTGACTCCCTTATTGGCTGTATCTGCAATAGCAACATTGCACTGTGCATAGCAACAGTATCCATGAAGTTGTTGATGAAGATGTCTTTACGACACCCAGCCAGACTAAATTCAAGGAAAGGTGGAGTGATAAAAACATCTGTCGTTTCTAAGAAAGCATTAATTAGAGGCAGTTGGTCTGAGCGGGATGCAGCTGTTATGGTGTGTCAGTGTGTTTGTATGTATGTGTGTGTTTATATGTTCCATGGGTAGCCAGCATATCGATTTATCCCCACTGAGCTTTTCATCATCAAAGATAAAGATGCAGTGAAGGTTTAGCTTTAGAAGGTTTGGAGCTTTTGGCCACATACAAAGAACTCAAAATTCATTGTTTCCATTCTCAAGGGCATCATGCACCTATTTTTTGAAAGAAAGAAAGAAAGAAAGAAAGACTTAAACTCTTTTAACTTTTTAATCTTGTGGAATTAAATTTTCATTCGTGCAAGGAGGAAGGTGCTCAAATCACGACTTAATATAAAATATTTTTTAATTAACATAATAATAATAATGATAATTTCCCAGCCAATGATTGGCATGTATCTGTGTTTAATGGAAAAGAGCAACTTTGTTATTTTAATAACGAGGCACATGCTTCACCAAAATATGCAGTTTATGTTCCCAGTGCTGAGTGTTTGAAATCGAACAGCATGTTGATCAGTAAGCATCAGGGAACAGTTTCCTTGAGCGTTGAGAAATCATCTTAACAAATACAAACACTGGATAAACAACTAAAGGTAAACATCTCTTTTCATACACACTCACATGATAGAGTCCAAATCTCTTTTTGCCTCCAATACACACACCCTGGATATTCACACTTTGTCTTGTTTTTAACCTGTGAACGTATGTTCTGGACCTAATGCTGTGTTTTGATACCCCTCCAGCCTGGCACTGACCAGTCCACCCACTCACCACCTCCTGTCCATCTGGGTAACGTAGCACAGCTATTTTGTGGCAGTGTTGCACCATTACTCAATGTACAATAATAATTATACCATCTCTGGTAGCTGTGTCTTCTGTTTTATGACAGGTAGCAGCCAGCGTTAAGGTGCAATACCACCAGCCACATTTGACTGTCAACCAGATCGTTACTGGCACTGGATTATTCATGTCATATGGGGTTTATACGCAACAAACTTCCATATTCTGTAAAACAGTTTGCATCGCTTTCCGGTTCAGGCTTCAGGAGCCTCATTTATAAAGCGTGCATACGCATAAATCCACGGCAACACTCATAATTATAAAAATGGTCTTTGACGTTGAAAAGTGCTTAGCGCCACGTCGGGGTCTGAGCAGACATACACACTTATCCTTGTCAGTGTACTACAGGTTTACTGGTTATTTCTGGTGATTTAAATTTTTAAATGTAAAAGACATTAATTAGGCATTGTTTACAAGGCGGAGAAATGAAACCATTCAGCTGCGCACAAGTTCAAGATCATCTGCGATTTATAAATTTCACATCTGAAAGAAAGGTGTACGCGTTTTCTGTGCGTATGGTCATTCTATGAATCACACGTACGCACATTTGAGAAATTATCGTATAATCAAATATAGGACCATTTCTACGCAACATTTTATAAATGAGGCCCCAGGTCTTTTGTAAGTGCTTTGTTAAATATTGAGCTGTTTTACTCAAGATCTCTTCAAAAAGATGAGCATAACCGATATCCATCGTGTATTTAGAAGTTTTTTTCTATTTTTCTTCTTCTAACAATACCATTCAAATATGAAAATTGAATAAAACAACAACAATACAAATAACTAGCTAGATTAGCTGATTACCTTAAAAGTCCATTGATATCACCATCAGTTCATACTGCTGTTAACACTTACTCCAAGTGGCTGCGATGAGACCTGTTCTCCTGTTTGTTTGTTTGTTTGTTTATTTGATGTTTGACATAAAGCCTATTATCATGTGTACTATTCATTTTTAAATATCATGGTTATCACCAATACCTTTATATTGTGACACCCCTAATTAACATGGTAATGATATTTAATTTTTTAAATATTATGATTATATATTCCTTCTGCCACTGATTCAGATCTCAAGTTGACAGTTAAACAGGCCCAAGCCTCTGTTACTAATTCTTTTAAATCACTTTAGAACTAGTAACGAAGGAACATTGAGTCGCTTCATTGAAACTCATTTTAATATGTAGAGTATTATGGGAGAGAGAGATTGCCTAAGCAAGTGCATTACCTGCATCTAGCTGATATTCTTCAGGTTAATCTTATATTCATAATCACAAGATCTTTGTCTTTGTCCTTTTAATATTTAGGAGGATTTCCCATGACAACGCTAGTCAATGCATTTGACAGTTGCGTGTCATAAGATGATTTTAAAGTATAAACAACGTCCTTGTTTCCCTGTTTTAGTCCATTTCAATATAAAGGTCTTTGCAACAGACTGACTCGCTCATAAAGACAGTCTTTGCTGCCATCTAATGGCATATTAAAGGTCCTCTAAACGATGTCACGCGTTTTTAGGCCAAAAATTTTTTTGTCACATACAGCAAACATCTCCTCACTATCCGCTAGCTGCCTGTCCCCTGAACACGCTGTAAAAAAACACGGTCTCTGTAGTCGCCACAAGCTCCAAAAACGGCAACAAAAACAAACTGGTGCAGCCTGGACCACGAATCATAGTAAACATGCTCCAGCCAATAACCGACAAGAATGATTTTAAATGCGCGTTCATGACTGTTTCAGGAAGCACGGATGGGAGGGGAGGAGGAGGCGGAGGGAGGGTCTAGCTAGCCTCTGTTTTGTTTGACAACACTTTGAACGTCAACAGGAAGTTACTCCGCTCAGGATCGCTTAGAGAACCTTTAATGTAACTTTCACTGAAGTCGAAATCACTAACGGACTCTTTCTCAATACCAAAAAATACAGCATGTTATTTATATAAAATATTATTAATTGAACTATAATATTTAAATGAACAACAATAGCGATTATAACAGTAAAATAGGAAATAAACACAAGCAAACAGTTCAGTAAAACATACAAAAGCAGCACTCTAGTTAGTAAACGATTTAATTTCAATGTAAATTTAAAAAGTTAAGAGACTTAATATAGCCCTTAAGCCAAAAACATTAGCTCTGGAACAAGTAATAGATTAATAAGACTAAAGATTGCCCATTTGATATACCCAAAATTAATTATACCTCATGTTTAAACACTATCTACATAAGAGCAAATTCCCAAAGGACTGGCCGGCATGAAGCTGTTCTCTGCACGTATATGAGCGCTGAACGATCGCTGACGGCCTGAAGCTCATCTCCGAAAGTGTCTAAACAAATGTTCAAATAGGTGCTATGTTTACATATAAATTGCATTTCTGAGGTCTAAACAACTACATTCTTGCCTAAAAAACTCTTAAAACTACATTCCGTTACAAAAAAGTAACAGTAGTATCCATAAAAATATGGTGGGTTTGCTCATCTGCCATGACACTCGCTGTGAGAATGCTGAAAGCGGAGTGATTCAAATGGTGAAACGGTTCCCGTGGCGTTACTTCTAGAATATCACATGGTTGGAAAGACCTCTCAGCCAATCAGATAAAAAAGCACAATATTGGCCAATGTATTGATCTGATCACTATTGGTGACCAGATGTAACTTCATTAAATTAGACCATTAGAGGGAACATTGTCTCCAAATAAGAGATGTTTTGTTAATAACTTCAATCATCAAGCATGGTCCCCATTAGGAGCAACGGCTGATCTGGCATTTGGACAGTGTAAATCTTGTTGCACTGATATAAAATGTACCATTGGGCAACCTTTTGTTGCACAGTGGTCAGTAGCTAAATGTCAGACGGTGTTTGGGTAACCTTCCGGGCGTGTGTGATGGAGTGCAGGTTGTGGGCGGGAAAGGGTGGAGATAAGGACTTCACAAGATGCGACTGAGAAATAGAGGATAATTACTTTGGGGTTAATTAAAGAAGGGGAAGGGCGAATCATCCATCTGTGCACATTGTAGGAACCGTAAGCACAGCGCTAGTGATTACTGCTGTGGGCAGTTGAACGTTCAGTCATGTTTCTGGGCTACACCATCTTGACATAAGCCCAAGCAACATCGATTGCCAACATGACAAATCTCATTGATGTTTGCTATAGAAACCAAATAATTCAGCATATCATTTTACCCCAAATGATTCTTGTTCTGAACATGATATACTCCATGGAGAAAAAGGTATAGGATTACAGGGAGTGAGCCATAATCAGGTGAGCTTTAGTTGAGAATGAGAAAGAGAGAGAGTATGGGGTGAAATGGATCTTCTTGGCAGCGCGATCTCTTGTCACATATGTCAACTGGCCACGGATGTATTTGCCAGGATTTAGCACGTGAGCATGTGTGTTTGTGCTGAAGGGTATCTCGGTATGGGAGTGAGCTGCTGTTCCCATTGTTTTTGAACATGTTCCAGAATGCTTCATTTTAGCGAGTGTACATGTTTTCTGAAGCTCATGGCAATAGAGCTGGGAATCGTAAGGAATTTAGCAATTATGGTTCTGATTCTAGTTTATCAGCGATTCTTTCAGCATTTTTGAAGAAGAATAAAACATATTTGAAATTAAAAAAAAAAAAAAATCATGTTTACTACCCTCAACAGCCTTTTGTTAAATGATTTCAGCAGTGCTAACAAATAAATAAAAAAACTGTATTATATAACTAGATATTCTTTGAAAGAAATGTGAGTGGTGCTTGATTGTGCAAAACTCACCAGAACAGGAGTGTTATAGGTGGTTTTTAACGTGTTGGGATGTTGTGGGTGATTACTAGCAGCTGCTAAGAATGATTACTATAACGATGTTACGAATGGGCGATAAATATAACGATAACTATATTAGTGTTCTCACCAACAGATGATAACTAGCCTATAACGACAACTATATTAGCATCCACAGCAATGGATGATAACCAATACTACATTAGGGTCCACACCAGCGGACAAAAACTATAAAGATGGCTATATTAGCATCCACTTCAATGGACAATAATAATAACTATATTATATCCACACTAATGGACAATAACTTTATCGATATCTTTATTAGCGTCCACAACAATGTATGATTACTATAACTATATTCAGACGATTACTATAACGATAACTATTTTAGCATCCACACCAACAGACAATAGCGACAACTATACTATGTCCACACTAATGGACAATAACTTTAACGATAACTATATTAGTGTCCATACCAACGTATGATTACGTAGTGACCACATAAACAGATGATTACTATAAGGATAACTATTTTAGAGTCCACACCAAAAGATGATAACTATAACGATAACTATATTAGCGTCCACACCAGCGGACAATGACGATAACTATATTAGCCTCAACACCAGTGGACGATAACGATAACTATATTAGCCTCAACACCAGCGGACAACAACGATAACTATATTAGCCTCAACACCAGCGGACGATAACGATAACTATATTAGCCTCAACACCAGCGGATGATAACGATAACGATATTAGTGTCCACACCAGCGGACAATAACGATAACTATATTAGCGTCCACACCAGTGGACGGTAACGATAACTATATTAGCCTCAACACCAGTGGACAATAACGATAACTATATTAGCCTCAACACCAGCGGACAATAACGATAACTATATTAGCTTCCAAACCAGCGGATGATAACGATAACAATATTAGCGTCCACACCAGCGGACGTTAACTATAACTATATTAGCTTCCACTCTAGCGGACAATTACGATAACTATATTAGCCTCAACACCAGTGGACGATAATGATAACTATATTAGCCTCAACACCAGCGGATGATAACAATAACTATATTAGCTTCCACACCAGCAGACAATAATGATAACTATATTAGCCTCAACACCAGTGGACGATAACGATAACTATATTAGCCTCAACACCACCGGATGATAATGATAACAATATTAGTGTCCACACCAGTGGACAATAACGATAACTATATTAGCCTCAACACCAGTGGATGATAACGATAACTATATTAGCCTCAACACCAGTGGATGATAACGATAACTATATTAGCCTCAACACCAGTGGACGATAATAATAACTATATTAGCTTCCACACCAGAGGATGATAACTATAGGCGTTTCTCAATGTCAAGGAAGGATCCTCGGAAGCCAGAATTTCGAGGATGCTACGTCATCGACATCCGTCGAAGGACTGTTCCAATGTCGAGGATCCTCAGAATTTCAAACAAGGACTGAGTCCTTCATTCGAAAAATATCCCATATACAGGAAAGGATGCATATGTGTAGCCTTTATGCTCTTCGGGCTCTCAAATCACCCACAATCCTATGCGCGCAGTTTTGCAATCTTGTTCAAAACATTTAAAACAAATGTCGGACGTTAACGGGCAATATGCTTTCAAATGTAAGTATATTTACTTGTTACCATTTGTAACTGTAGTAAATATGTCAGATAAATAAAGTTTAACATTTAAAAGCCAGTACAAATTACTACCGTATTGATATTATAAATTATACAAATACAAATTACGTTATTGATGGCTAACTGAACCAGACCGTCATTTAACAATTGTTAGCTTGGTTGCTGTCACCGGCATTTCTTTTATAAATAACTAGTTAAGTTGTCCGAAGTAATTTAACATTAATATTATACCATTATACCATTCACAGCGTTATTCATAGCTTTCTCGTCTTTTTAAACAGGGACCAAGGAACAAACGGAGGCGTTCATATGTCTCCGTGTAGAAAACAGGCAGCTGTTTACCTGGGGGTAATGACGCAATGACGTGCACTTGGTAGTCTGTTCCATGTACGTGTTCTCCGAATGCTAAAGAGGAGCCTCGCCTAGCCTCTGAAGGAAGTGACTTGGAAGGACCAATCCTGCCAAGAAAGTATGCTTGACATTGAGAAACGGCTTGTAACTATATTAGCATCCACACCAGCGGACAATAAGAATAACTATATTAGCATCCACATCAGAGGACGATAACGATAACTATATTAGCCTCAACACCAGCAGACGATAACGATAACTATATTAGCATCCACACCAGAGGATGATAACGATAACTATATTAGCATCCACACCAGTGGACGATAACAATAACTATATTAGCATCCACACCAGTGGACGATAACAATAACTATATTAGCATCCACACCAGTGGACGATAACGATAACTATATTAGCATCCACATCAGAGGATGATAACGATAACTATATTAGCATCCACACCAGAGGATGATAACAATAACTATATTAGCATCCACACCAGTGGACGATAACAATAACTATGTTAGCATCCACACCAGCGGACGATAACGATAACTATATTAGCCTCAACACCAGTGGATGATAACGATAACTATATTAGCTTCCACACCAGAGGATGATAACTATAACTATATTAGCCTCAACACCAGTGGACGATAACGATAACTATATTAGCTTCCACACCAGTGGACGATAAGGATAACTATACTAGCATCCACATCAGAGGACGATAACGATAACTATATTAGCCTCAACACCAGCGGACGATAACTATAACTATATTAGCATCCACACCAGTGGACGATAACAATAACTATATTAGCATCCACACCAGAGGACGATTAGGATAACTATATTAGCATGATAACTATATTAGCGTCCACACCAGCAGACGATAACTATAACTATATTAGCATCCACACCAGCGGACGATAACGATAACTATATTAGCATCCACATCAGAGGACGATAACGATAACTATATTAGCCTCAACACCAGCGGACGATAACGATAACTATATTAGCATCCACACCAGTGGACGATAACTATAACTATATTAGCATCCACACCAGTGGACGATAACAATAACTATATTAGCATCCACACCAGAGGACAATTAGGATAACTTAGCGTGATAACTATATTAGCGTCCACACCAGCGGACGATAATGATAACTATATATTAGCATCCACACCAGCGGACGATAACTATATTAGCATCCACACCAGTGGACGATAACAATAACTATATTAACATCCACACCAGCGGACGATAACGATAACTATTTAAGCATCCACACTAGCGGACGATAAGATAACTATATTACTGTCCAGACCATTGGGCATTAAGGATATCTATATGATTCCAAGATTACTCTTTCTCTGTCATTAGCTATAGCTGTGGTGTGGATGTTGTTATTCTCATAGAATTATATCATCCATAATTAACTGTTCATATTTTATTGCATCAAGATACAAGGCTGTCTTTCATATGTCTTACGTCTTATGCACAGTAGAATGCATTTACACAAAGTCATTCTCTCTCAAGTCTTATTTTATTTCAAGATTTTTCCCTATTAGGTCTACCTATAATGGTAGTAAAGTTCATGATCATTTCCACCATTTTCAATTTTTGCAAAGCTCATTATGACAGATTCACAAAACAATCAGGGCTGAAATGTACTACAGAAAGTGTTCAGATCAAACTGAAAGGATCAGGGCAATTGTTAAAAATAAACTTCTAACAAGGATATGCAGAGCGGCATGTGCCACAGACAAGAACAGATTAAACCTTGGCAAACTTTCCTCACATTTTATCTGTAGTTCTTCTGGTGTTTAGCATTAATACTATTTATCTGGCATTCTGCTCACTACCTCACAGTACTATAACTCATCAAGGGTGCAACTATTTTATAACAGTAGCTTAATTTTGGCAAAGAATCTTAGTGCTGCATCAGCGTTTAGCACTAGATAGATCCGTTTCAAATAAAGCTCTACATTCATTATCATTAAGACTTATTTGTTCATTTATTAAGGTTACTTAAGGTACTCTCAAAGTGAAAAGTGACCAATGAAATAACCTAAGAAATATCTGTATATTGTTCTAATTTACTAGAAATTATTTACAGAAACTGTATTGGCTATATTGCAAGCTGACTCTACTGGCCATTTTCAAATGTGGGTGTTTTTAGAAAATGTCACAAATGATTCAGCATCGTCTGAGTCACCAGCCTCTTGTGTGTAAAAGCACTGAGTACAGGATGTTATTTTTGAAACGAGGTCAAAGTCAATTTCAAGCGTATTTACATATACTGTAAGCCAATGAGATGAGAAATCATTTTCTCCAACTCCATGTCTATTAATATCTCTGTAATCGATAGCCTATTATAACTCACATTTGTGGTATGAAAACCCCTCATTGTGAGAACTGAAACTATAAGAATCCTAGCACAATTTCATCAGATCTTGCATAAACCCACTTGTGAAAAAGAAATACACTTTTAGCATACTTTTAAATCAAGCATTTATTATGGAAATAATATGCTTTAATATACTTATGTGAGATCTGATATAATGTTTTCGGACACTTGCATGTTATTCACAATTAAATTAAAATGTAATGCAATTAGTTAATCCACTTAAGCAGCACATACGTTTCTTCATAATTTAATAGAGATGTGTAATGCATCTACTAAAAGGTATTTATCGTAAATTAAATATACTTTAATGTCATTTCTAATTAAACCTTTATGACCTACATTTAAATATATTTGTAATTACACATTTGTAATGATTAAGTTGCAGTTTAGTGCATTAAAAATTCATTAACTTTGAATGTAATATTGAATAACACACTAACACACAATAAAATTATAATCAAGTACTTTACATGTACTTACAGTTCACATTTTAATGTAAAGTATACTTAAGTTGGTTAAAATACACTTAAGTTCATATATAATCTGTGAGTACTTTTTCTAAACATATATTTGAAGTACACTTCAAGAGCACATTCAATACAATTAAGTGAACTTCATTTTCACAAGGGCTCACCCAACAAAACATCTGTGGTGTATCTAAGGTCCTGTTTACACCTGGTATTAAGATGTGTTTTAGTCGATCGGATCACAAGTGGACGACGCTAAATACAGGTGTAAATAGGGTCTAAAACTTTTTGAGCTTGTCCATTTTCGACCACTTCCAGAGGTAGTCAAAAACACATTCGACCGGTTTGTTTTCGTAGTGTAGACGCTCATGTGGTCGAATGTGTTCGGTCCGCCTACTCTCTGACTACAGACCTGACCCATAAACATTATGGGAAGCGTACAAGCCAGACGGGATTAAACGGGATAAACTTTGTCGGCTGAAGACCGAAGTTTGGTTTGAAGACAAATACGTTCTCTCACCATTCCTGATTTCTAACACGCTCTAACATCATTTGGCGTGGTCTTACGGCTATAAATGCAGAAACGAAAGCTTCTGCTCTGCGTGTTTTTCTGTCATCACCGGTCGCGTCATCACCGGTAAATTGTGTGGGCTTATTTCTTCCATTAGATTGAAGATCTGAAAAATCCCATACATTTACCCTCCCACAGACCCTCCCCTCGAAGAAATCAGGATAGAAGTGGTTGAAAGTGGACAAAAGAGATATTAAAACACCAGGTGTAAACGAGGATGTGTTTCCCTCATCTACTTGTGATTCGATCGACCAAAACGCATCTTAATACCAGGTGTAAACAGGGCCTAACTGTTCCCGATTCAAGCAGTCACATTCCCCCACCCACTACTGTGGCATCAATGTATATGACCATGGATCGATGACCGCCGGCCCCCGGGATGTGAAACGCGCATTGAATTGATACTTGTAAGCAATTACATGACTGCCTAAAAGATTCATTAATGTCAATGAGTAATAGAGATCTCGAGCCAGCAATATGTTCTCATTCGAAACAAAGTGCCGCGTTTCACAATCGTGACCAGCCAGTAAACATAATCTACAGCTGCGGACAAGTATGTGCCTGAATTTATGATAAACAAGGAAGGTGTATTCACAACAAACTGTCTTCATTTCCTAAATCCAATCCATCAGTTATTTTACACGGTTACCTTGTAGGGGAAAGAGAAAATGATGAAGGAGTTATGAGAGAATTATGTACTAGAGAATTGGATAGGATATAAAAAACAGAGACCATCAGTATTGAAGGAACTTTGGCAAAACAACATCTGAACATGTAATGCTTTGAGGAGTCACAGACGCTACAATAAATTTTAAACTGGTTTGAAATCTGGTCGCACAGTTTTCAGGTGGAAAAACTGTCAGGTGTATACGGAAGAGGATTGCGGCCAAGCAATAATAAAAAAATAAAATAATCTCGAGATTAAAGTTGTTCAATTTCGAGAAAAAACTCGTTAAATTTAGAGAAAAAAGTCGAAATAAATGTTGAGAATAAACTCATTAAATTACGAGAAAAAACTTGTTAATTTTCAAGAAAAAAGTCAAGATAAAATGTTGAGAATAAACTCGTTAAATTACGAGAAAAAACTCATTAAATTTCGAGAAAAAAGTCAAGATAAAATGTTGAGAATAAAGTCATTAAATTACGAGAAAAAAGTCATTAGATTATGAGAACAAATTCGTTAAATTATGAGAAGAAAAGTTGTTAAATTTCGAGAAAAAAGTCGAGATAAAATGTTGAGAATAAAGTCATTAAATTATGAGAAAAACTTGTTAAATTACGAGAAAAAAGTCGTTAAATTATGAGAACAAATTCGTAATTTAACGGGTTTTTTTCTCGTAATTTAACGAGTTTATTCTCAACATTTTATCTCAAATTTTTTCTTGAAATTTAACGAGTTTTTTCTCGTAATTTAACAAGTTTTTTCTCAACATTTTATTTCGACTTTTTTCTCGAAATTTAACGAGTTTTTTCTCAAAATTTAACAACTTTAATCTCGAGATGGTTTTATTTTTTTATTATTCCTTGGCCCTAATCCTCTTCCATAGGTGTAACCCTTGAATTGTGACAGAGCAAAAGAGCACAGGAGGACAACAAGACAATGGCAACCATTCTGTGTACTTTTAGTGTACTTCAAATCTTAAAAGTATATTTATTAAAAAAAAAAAAAAAAAAACTGTACTTGCAGATAATATTACATGCACACCACTTATTTTTTTACCAGGTATTTACCAAGTACTAGTGTACTAAGATAGTGATATTAAAAGACCAAATTCGGCATACTACGATGAAAAGCTCAACGTGCTGCAACTGAAGAAAACACATGCAAATAGACAAAAAACACCAGTAAATTAAAGGATTAGTTCACTTTGAAATGAAAATTACCCCAAGATTTACCCTATCAGAAAGAAGGAGGTCAAATACACATATAGTGGTGTATTTCATTAATATTTTTTTTTTTAAAAGGGAATGCTGTTGGATGTTGAGAAGAGTAATTTTGTATGTTGTCTGTGACTTGTAAAGTAGAAGAGTCCATTTGTTCAAATGATTGAGTATCACTCACACCGGCACCTGCAGTGTTTACATGCCCCCTACAACCATTGAAGTGAAGGAAAGGGGGCAGTTTAGCAACAACAGCAACATAAGATCACTGCAAAGCCTGCTATTTTCCCCCATTAGAGTCCTCTCTCTTGCCTCACATATGGTCAGGCAGTCCACTTAAGTGACCCACTGCAGTACCTCTGAGATGACCGAGCAAACCAGGTAAGCACTGTTATTACTGAACACACAAAGAGAGCCATGAAAAATAGAAAACTGGGATTCAATAAAGAACAGCAAATACAATACACAGTCAACAGGCAAGGCTGGTGGCATGCTGGGATCGGTCGGTGTATATCGTTTATCAGCTTTCAAAAAATAAAAAATAATAAGAAGAAGTTTATACAACCTTCTAAATCTTTTGTCTTTTTTCTGTCTCTCAGCATTGCACTTTTTCCAGCCATAGTTTCAATTTCCTATTATTAAAGAAACAAATGACGCTTATCGTGTTATGTTAGTCATCGCCCTCAGTTGTCATCAGCGGGTCTGCTAATGTGATCACAGTCGTATGGAGCCATTCCTGCCCGCCAGACAGACTGCTGGTTTGCAGTGATTCATTCTGTTTGGCGGATCTCTTGCTCGTTGTCACTTGTGTCGCTATATTTAGCACCTGCAAGCGCTTTTGTGTACAATTGTGGCATTGTTCTTGAGTCAATTCCCAGATCCCTCAGCTCCACTGTCTTAGAGCGCAGACACAACCAGCCACATTTTCTACTCTCAGCCTGGGCCTGCAATCATTTTGTATTATTCTTAACACTAACACTTATTAGAAGTTGACATTAAATCAAAATACTACACTGTAAAATTACGGTAAAAATAAGCAGCTGTGGTTGCCAGAAATTTACCGTAAAAAATACGATAGCAACGTTTTAGGTTTTACAGATTTAACTTAAATTTACAGTAAAATACTATATTTCATTAACTGATATAATGTTAATTTAACATCCTATTGAAGAACTAATATCTGTTTTGTACCTTTATAATACACTGAAAACCACCAAACACAGTAGTGATTAGAGTCACATGATGAATCAAAGTTCACCAGCTGAGAATACTAATTTATAGAAGATGTACAGTGTCATTCACACAAACACTAAACACCATCATGATAACACACATAATATAACATTAAAAAAGGCAATAAACATTAATTTAACAACATTAGATGTAACATAAAACCCTAATGTAACTGATTATTAAAAAAAATAAGAAGAAACATAGTTATTTCAATGAAAATACATCAAACGTGAAGTGTCACACAGAGAATTTCAATTTAAGTTTTTTTTACTGTAAATTATATAATGACGTTCTTTTTCACTTCTAAAAACTGTAAAATTTAACAGTATTTTACTGTAAAATTACATTAAATGTACAGTTAGATCTATTTCACGTATATAGTACGGGAACTTTCCATTAACCAATTAACAGTTTTTCACCATAGCATTTTTACAGTCTTTTACCGTTAAAATCATGATCTTGCGATTGCTGGATTCTCACGCGAAGAAAGTGACAGTAAACAACAATGGAGGACATACAGCAGTTTTGTTTGAGCAAAGGCTGAAGGCTGCAAGGAAAAACAGCCCAAAAATACACAATACAATGGTATTGTGTTGTCATTCCCCTTGTAGCACGCGCAAGTGACGATTCTCTGTCAATCAATCAAAGTTCTGCAGTGAGCATAGCTTCACCCTTTTGGTACCAGTACTATTGGCACTATTGTGCAAGGTACCCCAATGGAAGGGTCCCAAAAAAATGGTACGGTACGGTTCGGAATTAGGGTATCATTCACAGCTTCTGACAATGGAAATGGCAAGAATTGTGTACCGTACTGAACTGTACTGAACCGTACCGCTCGGCGAAACGAGCCATTAGTGAAAACAGAAGTAATTCAAAGATATTCAATAGCTGTAACTGATTTTAGGAAATGAAGTGTTCTTTCACTTAGATACACATATGTTTCAAACTTTCAAACTTTCAAACTTTAAAGTTTCAATGCAAAACTTGTTTGCTACCTCAATTCAAATTGGAATTTAAAAGGCATTTTCAATTAAATTCCTATGCAACCCATTGTGGGAAACGTCGGATCATTAGATAACATCTAATTAAATCTGACTATAGGTTTCATCAAAGAAACACCCAGTAGAGTTGTATCTGCATAGTCAATGTGTTTCTAGAGCTTGTTCTGTATACTTGTGAACAAAAGATTCTTTAGATCAAAGTGTGTGTGTGTGTGTTCATCATTAATGTGTAATGCATCTCCTTACTGTTTGTCAATATTAATTTAAGTGACACCTTTAAATGCACTTCCTGTGGCTAATCTACTCACTGAAGTCCTTGCTGCCCACGGCATACGCCTTTCCAGGAATAGATGAGGCAAAACAAAGGTAGAGGAGTAAAAAATGCCAGAAGAGAGATGAAACATTACAACATGAGATGACAAAAAGAAAGACCTTTTCTATGGTTTGGGAAAAGGAGGGACAAGTACACAGTAAAGGGATAGAAAAGGAAGAGAAATCAATGATAGATGAGAGAGGGAGTGAGAGAGGCAGCATCAGGAAGCAAGAGCACAGAACACTAAAGTCCACATCACCCTTGAGAAGATTAAAAAGCCAGAGCCGGACACAGATATTAAGTGTGTCGGGAACTCATAAATGTACCATCTAGGGATTTCAAAAGTGCCAGTACTTCAGTACTAAAATAAAAAATGTAATATCAGTCTTTCAACTGTATTGGTAGCACTGTGTACTGACTCAAAATGCTACCTGAATACACTTATTGTTCCATATGGTGTACTTAATGCGCACTTGTGGTGTGGTGACCTTCACTCTAGGGCTGGGTGATACATCGAATATTAGCAATATTATCACAATATCTTTTCTGATGGTCAAATTAGGGAATAATCACACGTTTTTGTAGTAAAATTGCACTTTTATATATATATATATATATTTAATTTAATTTAAACTATTTGTATGCATACTTTGTAACAATAGCTGTTCTATCCAGATCATGTCTTTTTCATGGGGGCAAAAATATCACTTTTTTAAAAAAATGTTTAGAACAAATGCTAAAATATCGATATACAGTGCCCTCCAAAATTATTGGCACCCTTAGTAATTATGAGCAAAAGTAGCTGTGAAAATAAATCTGCATTGTTTATCCTTTTAATCTTTCATTCAAAAAATTCACAAAATTATAACCTTTCATTTAAGGAAAATAATTGAGGGAAAATCACATTATGAAATAAATGTTTTTCTCCAAAACACGTTGGCCACAATTATTGGCACCCTTTTATTCAAAACTTTTTGCAACCTCCTTTTTCCAAGATAACAGCTCTGAGTCTTCACCTATAATGCCTGATGAGTTTGGAGAACACCTGACAAGAGATCAGAGACCATTCCTTCATGCAGAATCTCTCCAGATCCTTCAGATTCCAGCTCCATGCTGGTGCTTCTTCTCTTCAGTTCACTCCACTCATTTTCTTTAGGGTTCAGGTCAGGGGACTGAGATGGCCATGGCAGAAGCTTCATTTTGTGTTCAGTGACCCATTTTTGTGTTGGATTTGATGTTTGTTTTGGATCATTGTCCTGATGGAAGATCCAACCACAGCCCATTATTGGATTTCTAGCAGAAGCGGTCAGGTTTTGATTTTTTATCTGTTGGTATTTGATAGAATCCATGATACCATGTATTTGAACAAGATGTCCAGGACCTCCAGCAGAAAAATAGGCCCACAACATTAAAGATCCAGCAGTATATTTAACCGTGGGCATGGGGTACTTTTTATCCATGTGTGCACCAAACCCATCTGGTGGGTTTGCTGCCAACAAGCTCTTTTTTTAGTTTCATCTGACCATAGAAGCTGGTCCCGTTTGAAGTTCCAGTCTTGTCTGACAACTGAATATGCTGGAGATTGTTTCTGGATGAGAGCAGAGAATTTTTCTTGAAACCCTCCCGAACATCTTGTGGGGACGTAGGAATTTTGGGAATTTTTTTTAGGCTTTCTGAGACTCAAGACTCAACTAATCTCTGCAATTCTCCAGCTGTGATCCTTGAAGAGTCTTTGTCCACTCAAACTTTCCTCCTCATTTCACATTAGGACAATTTAGACACACATCCTCTTCCAGGCAGATTTGTAACATGTTTAGTTGATTGGAACTTCTTAATTATTGTCCTGATAGTGGAAATGGGGATTTTCAATATTTTAGGTATTTTCTTACAGCCACTGTCTATTTTGTGAAGCTCAACAATCTTTTGCTGCACATCAGAACTATATTCTTTGGTTTTACTCATTGTGATGAATGATTACGGGATTTGGCCTTTGTGTTTCCTCATGTTTATATTCCTGTGGAACAGGAAGTCATGGCTGGACAATTTCATGCTCCTAGTCACCCTGGTGTGCTAAAAAATGCAAATATGTATGGGAATATACTTCAGAGATATTTTACTCATAAGAATTTCTAGGGGTGCCAATAATTGTGGCCAACATGTATTGGAGAAAAACATTTATTTCATAATGTGAGTTTCCCCCCACTTTCAACTTTTTTCCTTCAATGAAAGGTTAGAATTTTGTGAATTTTTTGAATGAAAGATCAAAAGGATAAACAATGCAGATTTATTTTCACATCCACCTTTGCTCATATTTACTAAGGGTGCCAATAATTGTGGAGGGCACTGTATATTGAATATCATCAAAATTTGGAAACATTTTGGGAAATAAATTTTGGTGCAAATTTATTTTAGTGCACGTTACATGTAGTAATAACTATAAATTAAGCATAATTACATACAACTAACCCTAAACCAAACAGTAATCCTAACCCTATAGTAAGTATATGTAGTCAATTAATATTACGCAGTACTTTATTATAGTATAATTACACTGTAACATGGACAACTTAAGATAAAGTGCAGTATTACCCAACCCTACTTCACTTGCATACTAAATACTTGAAAAGTACTTGAAAGCTACATGGCATTGTTCTAATTTAATTTATTAATATATGTTAATATTAAATCTTTAAAATAAAGAATTGCGTTCATCAGAGTTTTTGCTGTGGTGTTGAAGATGGTATCAAGAAATGTGACATTCCATTGTGACATTCCATTGTATCAACTTCTGGAATTGCATTATCATGACAACCCTTGTGTCAACATATACTGGGAACAGTAAAAGATGGAGAGTTAAAGAGGATAGAGAGGAATAATCGCTCCAGAACAGCTTCCAAGATCATCACAGCGATTCTGAGACTGCAGACAGAAAGATATGCCAGTGAAAACAGCTTTCTCATCATGGAGAGTACAACTCATCAAGATGACAGCTAAAAATATGTCACTGAAAAAGCTAACCAACTTTCAAGTGGAAAGACACAGATAATAAGACTGAATTTCAGCTCTTCAGACTACAAACACTTCTAACAATGTGTTGAGCCCTGTGTCAATTGAATAGGGAACAGAGCGTAATGACTCTTTCAACAATAAGCAATGATCCGTTGATTGAACACGGCTTTTAAGCTTTTTAAATTTGCAGATGCATTGAGAAATCAGTTTAAGTTGTTGTTTTTTTTTGTGTTTTTTTTTTTTTTTTTTTTTTTTTACAGTTTTCTACAACTGCATTAAACTGATCAAAGTATGTAATTGTCCACAGTAATCATGACATTTATCTAAATAAAGAGGCATTTTAAAGATACTTTTAGTGCTTAAAATTAGTGCTAGTTATTGGTCAGCTAAATGCAAGCTTGAAGACAATTGCGAGAAAGGGACAGGTTTATGCAGATGAAATGATTAGAGAAGTCAGGCATATGTCACCAAAGACAATATAGTTAGGATTTTTTTTTTTTTAAGTAAAAATAAATAAAAATGATTAAAAATTAAACATATGCATGGATGAATCTTTCACAAGAAGATCAATAACATGCATTTAGTAGAAAGACTATCTAGAAAATAGGGTTAATTTTCATTTCATGCCGACTTATGAAATCAATGCTAGTCCATACAAAACATGTCTGTGTTGTGGATGTTTGCCAGGGTGTTGCTATGGTGTTCTCAATGCATTTATAGAGTATCACTAGTGAACAGAAGCTCAACCGTACAGTTTGACGAGCAAGAACAAACATCATTGGTTCTTGCAAATCAAGCAATGATTACCATGTTTGATATCTTGATATCTTTGAACTCTATGAATGTGTGTGGATGTTTATATGTGAAAAGACACCTAAATTAAACCTGCTCATCATTTAAAATTCTTGGATTAAACTGCTTGATTCATATAGATTACTTTTACAATGTCTTTAAAACTTTTAAAGTTTTGGTATAATGGTGTAATTACTTCCAATGGAGGGATATAAAATCTCTCAGGGTTTCATTAAACGTTTTCATTTGTGTTTTGATGACGAACAAAAATCTTATGGGTTTGGAATGACATGAGGGTGAGATATTTCAGAATTTTCTCTTTATCATTTATTTGTACTTTTTTGTAATTTTTTTTTCTATAGCGTTTAACTCGCCATATGTAAAAGAGCTGTGAGAGCTGTCATATGTTTTTGTCATTTTTTTTTTTTTTTATTGTTACTCTGTTTGTACAGGACTTTGGAAAACACCAGTATTTTTGTATTTTTTTTTTTTTTTAAATGTGCTCAATGTAAAATGTGAAGTTTCAGCTAAAAATACCCCACAAATCATTTATTAAAATTTGTCAAATTTGCCCATATTTATATGAGCAAAAAATGCTGTTTTTTGTGTGTCCCTTTAAATGCAGGTTGCTCCCTTTCCAAAAAAGGGTGGAGCTTTAACAGCTCATGCTTCGGTTGCTCAACAACAACAAAGCTGGAGAATCTCACACAGCCAAAATGACGATTGTCAGTAATGGTGTTCAGCCTTACATTGTTCAAACCGGAGTCTGACACTGATGGAGAGACTCAGGAAGAAGTTACAACTTTTATAATGCAACTGGATGTTTCTGAATGGTTAGTGGATAAATTTATGTAGTTGATATGAAGTTGATTCAACTCATCGACTAGCATGTGCCGTCATGTTAATCTTTTGTGCAAATCCAGCGTTGAATTGACCCTCGTTTGTGAAGCAGACTGGAGTAAAATGACGGCATGGCAACAACACTCTACTACAACAACTCTTCCTCTTCTCTAAAGCAGTCCAACATGGCCTCACCCCCTCTGTTGCGTGTTCTCGGGAGCAGGGTTTATGTAAATTTCAGGGTTAGTGATGTCACTAACCCGGGAAGAAGCTCGTTGTAGTCCCTACCATCCGTTTATTCTAGTCCTTAAACAGAGAATTCTTTAAAAGAAAATATCTCTATTTGCATTGAACTTTGCATCGTAACTTTGCAGATGTTGTTTATGCTCAAACAGCAACATTACACACTAACTAAAGTTAAAAAAGTGAAATCATAATCAACCACCCCTTTAATGCATTAGGAATCATTAACCAGCAACACTGGTTTGGTAATCAAACACATACATACACCAATGATTTATGTCTGTTTACACACACATAAACAAACTAGATATGGTATGACGCCATTCTGAAAAAGAAAGTACAAGACCCATCTTCTGAAGAAGATCTCATCAAATGGAATATAAAATCAAACAAACTCTCTCATCCGCATCCAATGATCCTCCTGCCTGTGGTCTGCTGTGTTTGTGTGTATTTTCTAAGTGCATGTGTTTTTAGTTAATGCACATTCATAGCAGGGCCGAAGGTACTCTCCACTGAGTCTGTGCCTCAGTTGTTTTTGGAGTGCAGGGCAGGCCAGGAGAGCAGGGTTAGAGCTGTGGAAGGATGACTCAGAGCTTACAGGGTTGGAGACACTCCTTCCAACTCACTGTGCACTCTTGCACCTTCTTATAGCTGCTAAGAATAGCAGTGAATAAAGGTGAGCTCCAAAGAGGAAATGCTAACCAACACCAATGCACCTGTTACTCAAGTGGAAATAACAAAGTGCACAGAAATGAAAGGAATAGTTCATCCAAAAATAAACCGCTGCGCCTGTTTGTCAGGTCTGTTTTGGGTTTGAGTTGTTCTTGTTTGATATGCACTGTTTCCAGTTCCAGTGTTTCCTTTGTCTTAGTTCATTAGTTGCCATGGTTGTTGATTTACCCTCATGTGTTATACCTGTGTCAAGTTAATTATCTTGTTTAGTCCCTAGTGTTATATAGCCCTCATTTTCAGTTGTTCTTTGTCAGATCTCGTAATTGATAAGAGGTTGTTACGTTCACCATGTTTTTGTTCCCTGACATCCTGAGCAATGTATATTCTGAGTTTTGTTTTCATTAAAACTGCTCGCCAGTACATCCAGCTCTTTTATTTCCATCTTTGTTCAACCCCTTGCTGACACCGTTTTGTGTTCCACAAAAAAAAAGACATATGGGTTTAGAAAGACATTATGGTGAACTATTATTTGTCTAGCATTACTGTCATTGTTATGCATCCCATACTTTTGTTAGACTGATGATCTTGATCAGCCATTTTCAAATGGAGGAAAGGAACTATGAGACCACTAAACATTCAATTCATGATCCTAATGGAAGCAGGCCAAGCACAATTACAAAGTCAATGAATGAGAGTCCAAGAGCTATTTAATGCCATTTTCTTAATGTCACTCTGCTGGCGGGAATGGAGGCTGTTCACCCCTGTGAAGTTGTCCTGCTGGGTTCATTGTGAAAGAGATGTCTATCAGGAGAGAAATGTAAGACACCACATAGAAAACAACACCTGCTTTCACCCTCTTGATCAATATATCGATCAGTGTGTCATCTGGAGCGTGTAACAGCAGTCCAAATTGATTTTAATGACACATCTTGACCGAAGGCCATGAATCCGAGCAGAACCGTGTGGGAGTTTTATTGCGTAAACACCTTAAGCCACAGAAATGAAACAAAACATGTTATTTGCTAATTTCAGCTTGATAATATAAAACGTCTGCTGACCTAAAAACTTACGAGCTATTCTCTAGCTTCCACTGCTGTAGTGAACAATGAAGCACAATGCATTACTTCAATTATGAATAAAACAAGACTGAGATAGAAATGACGGAGGGCAACAAAAGTGTAGGATGTATAAGTAGGGCATGTAAGGTGCAAAGTCTGCATACATTTCTACTGTGCAAACATTTACTTGAATTTATATGAGCTGAATCAAGAAACCAAGAATGTTGTAACTACTGAGATTAAAATTCTGGCCAATACAACAAGTTATGCCCGATAACTGATAATTTATGTGACTATGACATGATGTGTAGCCAAGTGTGGTGTCCCATACTCAGAATTTGTGCTCTGCATTTTACCCATCCAAGTGCACACACAAGTACTGAACACATGCACACACACACACACACACACGCACAAACCGTGAACACACAACCGGAGCATATGGGTCAGGTAAAAAAAAAAAAAAAAAAACACATATTAAAATGTTATACTATTTTGTCTAAGACAATGAAAAAATTAAACACTTAAAAAAAATGCAAATGCAACAAGTGAATTTAGGTATCGCAATATTATAATTTACAATGTGAAAAAAATGGTATTGTTTTTTAAATATCCTAAAGATTATATTTAACAGTCCTATTAAAGACTTACATTTAAGTGATTGTTAGATGACAAATCAGGGATTAAAAAAAAAAAAAATGGGAAAAGTGAGCATGTACAAATATCCAACATTAGGCAATATATATATATAGGCTACAACACTGACCGATAAATTAAAATAGTGATAATAGGTGACAATAACATTGGATGATAATTGATATGGTACTAATTTATCACAACTGCATTAAAAACTAATTTATGGAGAGGAAATTTTATAATTTTAATATGTTGCAATTTAGTATATTTAAAATATAACTTTAAATGTAATATCAAATAATTCTGTTGTCATTTACTTCCATTTACATTCATGTCTTTCCAAACCCGTAAGACTTTGAACACACATGAAGATATTTTTAATGAAATCTGAGAGATTTCTGTCCCTCCATTGACAGACCTACCACTTGACGCTTAAAAAAATTCATAAAGAGATTCAATCTGTTCATCGTATAAAGCAATGCAGTCTTTTCAGAAAATTGGACTAAACCGCTCAATTCAAATGGATTAGTTTTACAATCTCTTTATGAACTTTTTGAAGCGTCAAGTGGTAGTTGCATGGACTGTCAATGGAGGGACAGAAATCTCTCAGATTTCATTAAAAATATCTTAATTTGTGTTCCAAAGATGAACAAAAGTCTTACGGGTTTGGAACGACATGAGGGTGAGTAAATGATGACAGAATTTAAATGTTTTGGGTTAACTAATCAATTACTTTACATGTGTTTCGGTATGTTAGTTAGACTCAGCACGTCAAAATAACTACATACTTCTTTGAAACAGATGATTAAAACAAACTATTTAAAATATACGTTAAAGTAAAACTTTTAACTTGACATTATTACAAAGTGCACTTTTTAAAAGCGTATACCTACAGAAAGTGTTTTAAGAAACACAATCTGTTTTTTTATATATATATGTTTATATATGTTTTTTTAAATATATGTTTATGATTTGAAGTACACTACAAGCGCACATTCACTACATTTAAGCACACTTCTTTTTCACAAGGAATGACACAGTCAAGTTTGTTTGTCTATCTTAGGACCCGTTCTTGAGTTTCTTCTGTGATATTTTCTTTAATTCTTGGTCCATGTACACATGCAGACTAACCTGCAGAGAAAACCATGTAATCAAAATCCCTTAACTAGCTAGGACAGAGTGAAATCTGAAGGCGGGGATCTTTGTGTGTTTTCTATCTCTAAGTGTCATGTTCAGATATATCTAAATATAGGTCCACTCCCTTCATTAGCATGACCCTCAGTACAAAGACCCCACAGCAAATAGATTGACAGCTCATCAAAATAAGTGTTGTCAGATGTGCTTTAATAAAAACCAAGCGTCGGGTGAGTGGCGTGAAGCTGCCTCGCTGTCTCCATGGAGATGGAACGGCTGCCAGTGATGCCTGCCTGCCAGAGCCATTCAGTGCTTCTGGAAAGTGAAGGTGCCATGTTGTACCATGGCAGCAACTCACCCATATGGTCTAAATGAATCGTTTGCAAATACATGTCAGATAGAAATGACGTAAGCTGCTCGCTTTCATTTCAAATCAGCTTGCCTATGCAGAGGATTAATATAAAGCTTATTATGAGGTATTCAGTCTTGATCACATTCTTCAAGGTTGTGCTACTTGGTTAGCAGGATAAGTTGTAGAATAACTTGGCATAAATCTAGGATATAAACAGTTCACCTAGCAACGTGGTTATTGTAGGATAAGTTGTAGAATAACTTGGCATGAATCTAGGATATAAGCAGTTCACCTAAGAGCAACGTATCTATTGTTTAACTGTTAGCAAGCATGCTACAGCACAGTATGCTATCATCATACTAAAACCTAAAACTGAAAGAAAAAAAAAAAAAAAAAGAAAAAAAAGAGAGATAACCTTACTAGTTGAACTTGCTAACTGGCTTGTTTGTTGGACAACTAGTTGAACTTCCTGATTCATCTCTAATTGCTGTGCTAACAGAGCTAACTAGCCTACACTTTCAAACTTGTGAGGAATGGGATATCCTGGTTTATGCCACTGTGAAACCTGGAAGCGCTGAACTTAATAACACAGGAGAGAAAGTACTGTTGAATAATGTCGTTATTTTTGTCTTGATTTCGCGCACAAAAAGTATTCTTGTTGCTTCATAACATTAAGGTTGAACCACTGCAGTCATGTCGACTATTTTAACTATGTCTTTAGTCCTTTCTGGACCTTGAAAGTGGTGGTGTCTATGGAGGATAAAAAAAAAAAAACCCTCTCGGAGGGTTTTTCATTAAAAATATCTTAATTTGTGTTCCGAAGATGAACAAAGGTCTTACGGGTGTGGAACGACGTTAGGGTGAGTAATAAATAACAGAATTTTCATTTTTGGGTGAAATAACCCTTTAAGTGTGAACTGAATGTAATGTTTTCAGACTCTTAACTGCATGTTAATTGTGATTAAATGTAAATGTATTATAGTTTAAATTTATATTAAAAGCAGTTGAACATGCATTTTGAACCACTTAAGTAGGACTTAAGTAATTCTATATATTTAAATTAATAAATATTTGTATATTGTTAAAGTGTATTGTCGAATGTATTGACATTCATTCATGGTAAACTAAAATATACTTTAATGTCATTTCTATTAAAACTTGTTTGTCAAGCATTTATAAATACATATTTGTAATTACACATTTGTAATGATGAAGTTGCAATTTGGTACATCTAAATATATATTCACTTTAAATATAATATGGAATAATAAACTACAGTTAAACTTATAATAAAGTGTGTGTTTTTATCACAAGGGTAACCACATTTGCAGATCAGGACCCTAGCCTGTAGTCGAATATAGATGAAAAAATTAAGCACTTACACTATAGGGCTATTACCAGTCTTGTCAGTCAATCACCCACTCAATTCTCCTTCATCACTCAATTTCTCATCTCTCTTTTGGCTCCCTGAGCTTATGCACTCGCATTTATTGCACCACTGACTCAGAGCTGAATAAGACCTACAGCAAAGTATCACATTAAATTGCTTGGCTGGAATCTATGGTGTGTGGAAGTGGAAATGTGACAGAGCAGAGTAAAGGAGTTATCCAGGATAAGGGCAGACAGGTGCTGAGGTACTGACCCTGATGCCCCAGACAGGTAAACCCTGGAGTCAAACTGCTCCCCCCCCAATCCTTCAACAATCCCAGCCCTTGAGACTCATCAGCCCTGCTGGGAGAATACAGCACACTGAAAAGGTCATCTTTTATAAAGCGCACCTTACGCACCAACATAAGCTACTGAGAGAATAAAAGAGAAAAATAGAACGGGAATTGACTCTTTGCTAAAGCCTCACCTTAAAAACTTTTCCGAACAACCCTATCTTAGCAACTGTCCATAGTGACACAAAGTACTTGAAAGGGACAGTTCACTGCACAATGTCATGATTTACTCAACCTAATGTTGTTCCAAACACACACCAAACCATTTCGGTGACCATTGACTTCCACTGTATCGGCAAATAACACTGAGACATATTTCAAAATATTTACTTTTATGTTCCACAGAAGAAAGAAAGTCATAAGGCTTTGGAAAGACATGGGAGAGTAAATGATGAGAAAATGTTTGGGAAAACTAACAGTTTTTCCTTTTCCAAATTTTTAAATAAATCTTGCAAAATATTATTGGTTAAACAGTGTGTCATTCCCAAATGACATGTAGAACATCAGTAAGAACAGCTACATTTGCTCCAAGGTCACTTAATTTATGTGTTGATTCAGGTCATCGTAGTTTACCATGGTGAATGGGTTGTAGAAACGTTACACTATACACTATAAAAGTTTTGGTAACTTAAACCATTTGAGGAAATCGAATGCCTTAAACCATTTAATTTTTAAAAACAATAAGTATGAGTACTGTAAACTCATATACATTAAAGGGATAGTTCACCCAAAAATGAAAATTTGATGTTTATCTGCTTACCCCCAGCGCATCCAAGATGTAGGTGACTTTGTTTCATCAGTAGAACACAAATGATGATTTTTAACTCCAACCCTTGCAGTCTGTCAGTCGTATAATGCGTGTCTATGGGAACTCTATCTATAAGAGTAAATAAACCTTGCTTACACAAATCCAAATTAAACCCTGTGGCTCGTGACGACACATTGATGTCCTAAGACACGAAACGATCGGTTTGTGCGAGAAACCGAACAGTATTTATATCATTTTTTACCTCTAAAACACCACTATGTCCAACTGCGTTCAGCATTCGCTTAGTGAGGTCTGAACGCGCTCTGACAACGGAAGCGATGTCTCTTGAGCTTATACTTCGAGACATCACTTCCGTTGTCAGAGCGTGATCAGACCTCACTAAGCGAACGCTGAACGCAGTTGGACATAGTGGTGTTTTAGAGGTAAAAAATGATATAAATACTGTTCGGTATTTATATCATTAATATAAATGATATATATATTAAGATATAACACTCCGTTCTTGTTTGGCACTATTCCCGAGGGAAGAGCTGTCTGCATCTGTGCCTGGTGATTCTGGCCCCATTTGTGCTGAGGCAATACGGTGGCTGCAATCATAGGGCTCGCAGGTGAGCTCGTTGGGAAGTTTGAGAAAGTTGTCTCTCTCTCAGCTTCCCCGGGCCTGACAAGGATGACTGGATGATGATGACGTTCGTGTTTGACGTCATCACGTCCGGCGGCGAGCGCTCCTCTGGCTGTGTATGCGGAACTGCTGTGTGTTTGGGACGTGCTTTTCGGCGTGAGAGCGCGTTAAGAAAGGGGCCGCGCGCGGACGGCTCGACGAGCGGTTCCTTTCTGTCCATTATGCGGCAGCTTCCATGACTTTCCATTCCTTTCTGATCTCCGCGTTTGAGATCGGAAGGGCATGGAAAAACCCCTAGCCGTTCAGATTTGTATCTGAACCCAGACAGACGGGAGGAGGCAGAAGCGAGAGTGAGATGGGTGATCGATTGTAAACACCGTTGCGTTTGTAATCAATCTCCCAGCTACATAGGGCGATTTATATCTAACCTCTCCTCTTCTTCTTTCACCTCCTGTGTATATATATATATATATATATATATATATATATATATATATATATATATATATATATATATATGCATGTGTATATATATATATAAACATATATCATGCTCAGATGCTTCTTATGGTCAGAATGATGGCTGGGCCCATAGTGATTATTTCTGTTGGCCCGCTATTTTCTGTTTGATAATGAGAGGATATTTTAGGCTTAAAAGAACCTTAGATTCCATCCTTTCACTTAAAAAGGAGCATTAGGAGTCTTCGGTCTTTGAGCCGCAGGAGGGTCTATATCTTATGTGCTTAAAATAAGACCTCATTTTCCTGTATAGTTTTCTGAGCATGTAGTCAGGAAAAAGTAAGGGGTTATTGGGCAAACTGAAGTTGATAGGCTGGCTAGTATATATTGTGCAGGCCACAAAATGGCCGCCTCTTAGCCACCTGTTGTTTAGAGTAGCTTCTCTGCTGTTTTCTAGAGTAGTTTGAGTTAGCACTCGTCACTTCAGTTATTATGCATGTTTAGGTCGGCCTTAATCGGCCGCATAACATTGTTTGCTTGTGAGCTTCACTTTCTTTCTCTTATCCATGAGATTTGGAGGTGAAGCCCAGGCTTCACTAGGCTTGTGGCCCTGTAAGAAGGCCCGTAGCTTAGCGGCCAGGCTAGAGCTAGGTTAGGTGTGTTATTTACATATAACCCTATGTATACTATCCCTTGTCAGGTTGTATAGTTCCTAGTTCTGGCCTCCTCCCGAGGGAGTTGTTAGGCCGTATGCCCATTATCCCCTTGTTTTGTAGGTGCAATTGTTGAGTTTAACAGCTAGGTTGTAGACTGTTTTTAGACTAACTGATGCTGTTATCTCAGGTGGTAGGCCCTTATCTTTGCGTAGATATGTCATGCTGTGTGTGCTAGGCCCCGCTTTCTAGAACTTTTATGCTATGGAAAATGTGTTTTTTCCTCCGAACCACTTGTTTTCTTTAATCAAGTGTGAGTTGACTTTGCTAGTGTTTAGCATCCGTCCTCTATGGCTCAGTAGAGATTTGAGAATCTGTATGGAGAGAATTATTTTCCTCTTTGAAAATAGCATATACATCAAAGCGCTGCATTTGCTTTGAAGTTCTAGACTTTTGCCCTACATTGTATGTGAGCTTACTTATGCTGCCACAGGTTAGCACCTGTTCTCATAGTAGCAGGCTTTTTCATGTAGCCGCTATTGGAGACATTGATGACCTAATATTCCCCATTAGTAGATTTGAGTGCATCACCTGTTGGATTGCATACTCAGGGTAGTATAGAACCACTTTTTGAGAAAAGCTGGTTTCTATTAGCTCCCTTTTGTGATCTTGTTAACAGCTATATTGCATATAACTTTGATTGTAGGCTCTTATGGTTAATTAGCCTCCTTCTAGTTAGCAATTGTATTTCTAACAAGTGCTGTTAGTTGATCATAGTTTGCTCACATAGTTTACACTGCCACAGGCTTTTGCTACGTGTCCACTTGAGGTAGTAGGCCATATAGGCCTCCCTTAGACCATGTTGCCATTATTTGGTTCCCTTTAGTCACATATGATTTAGGTTACATTGCCTGTTGGAATGTGTAGCCTAGCTCAGGTTGCAGTTAGCTTCCCACAGCTATTGTTGGGTTAGAGCTGGTTCCTTGTAGCTTGGTTCCCTTAATTTCATGAGCTGAAGCCACGTGTCATTGGAATGGTAGGCCCCAATGGTAGGCTTCCGGTTGGCCAGAGGCCCAGATGGTAACCTAACCTCCTTCGAGTTGGTTATTTATCGTTTTGGTGCCTGAGAACACTGCCACGAGCTGACGCCACGTGTCTGTCGAGGTCAGAGGCCTGATTAGGCCTTCCTTGATGCGTGTTGGCGTACGTTGTACTCCTCTTGCTTTAAGAGTAAAAGGTGCTTTTACTGAGTGCACTGCTCGTTGGATTGTGTTAGGTGGATTGTCATGCTGGCATTTTCTCAGCCTCATTTTGCTGCTGTCGAAGTCCCTGTCTGCCCCAAATGGCAAGACAGATATTCAGAGTGGCCCCTCAAGGCCACTTTCTGAGTGTACTTCTGTTTCCCGCATTACTTCTATCATGCTGTAGGCCCGTCTTCGGCCTCCATGATTATGTGCCCATTGCATGGTGTACCTGTTAGGTTAGCTTGGTACTTCCCTTCTGGGTTATGTACGTAATAGTGCTTAGCTCCCTAAGCTGATCATGGTGGTAGGCCTTAATCAGGCCTCCTCCTAAGATTCAGTCCTAGGCTGGTTTGTGCTCACCTGTATGAACAGGTGTTTAGCGCACAGCCTCTTCAGTGCGTTAATTAAGCGCTGAGTAGATCCTAGAATGAGTGGATTATACTCCCCTCAATAGGAGGGTTCATAGCACTCAGCTGAGTTCTGCTCTCCAGGATGGAGAGTTGCTCCTGCCTTTCTGCAGTCACTCTTACCTGCTCTCTTCTATGAAGAATGCGTTATGGAGATTCTGTACTCAGACAGGGTTGGCCAGGACTAAGTTTGTCCTATGACAGACCAGGTCGGCCTCCCTGGTGGCATTGGGGGTGACTTTGTTCCCCTCTAGTGACTGGACGGGTTTCCCTGGCCTCATTCCCTTAAAGAAACCACTTTGTTGGAACCACCAAGTTGGTCTCAGATGCCTCTAGCGACCTTAGTAGGCCTTCTCTCTCTGGAAGGCCTTCTGTAGGCTCAGTTTGGGCTGTTGGCCATAGGGAATGCTGTCACTGACAGCCTGGTGTGACCCGAGGGTGAGTTGCTAAGCGTTTCCTTTCGAAACTGCTTGATGTTTGTCAGCCATATTATTTGTCATGCACTCTCCTCAAGCATGGCGGCGTGGGTATATCGTTCCCCATTGCGTAATCAACGCAGAGCGAGTTCCCTTTCGAAAGGGAACGTCTCAGGTTACGTATGTAACCAAGTTTCCTGAGAACCAGGGAACGAGACTCTGCTTTTCCTTGCCATGCTTTGGGCTTCCTGCCTGCAGAACAGTCCCTCAAGACGATAGATGCTGACTGTTTCTCCAGGCGCTCCTTTATACTTCCTGGTCGTGCCATATTACATCATAGGCTGTCGCCGGCCAATAGGGATTGGAGTTGTTGGATAGTTTTGCTTTCAGACACCGGGTCACGTGTGACGTTCCCCATTGTGTAATCAACGCAGAGTCTCGTTCCCTGGTTCTCAGGGAACTATGGTTACATACGTAACCTGAGACGTTATTCATATGAGCACATAACAGGCATAATTAAATCACAAAACTTGTGTTGGACTAATGAAATTCCTCTGTTGAGTGACTTGTGTGTGTCACCATTGCAATTTAAATTCCCATTTAACATCCTGTGGTTCATGGCCAGTTCAATTCAATCTAACACTCATAAATGGAAAATGAGCCAGTTCTTAAAATCTGACTTTTTCCTGAACCCTGCAATAGACGGTCAACAGCAAAGCACATTACAAGCGTCATTACAAACTGGCAGTTTGATTTGTCTGACAGGTTCTTCTTTGTTTGCCAAGACTGCTCACATGGCTACACTGCAGTGCTTGCTTGTTGGACTGTGTTAACAATTGTGGGCTGCTGCTGACCCTTATAGAGAGAGAGAGCATTACCCCTTGGCACAGAGTCTGTAATTACCCCACAGGAGTACAATTACACCGGAGGAAAGGAAAAATAAGAAGGTATAAAAAGAAAGGAAGAGCAGTGGGCTGTGGACAACAGTAACATCCTTAGATTCTAATCTAGGTTGGTGAAATCCACAGCTTGACTTTTTCAAACAAACGGAATTGAGATGCAGGTTTATTCCTGGGAGAAGCCAAGGTTATGCTGTATTACTCATCCACACATCTAGTCATCCGTGAGTCATGCAGGGTGATGGGAAGGTTAGCCTGTTCAATGCTTGACTAAGAGCAGGGCATGATCTTCACATGCTGTGCTGACTAACACATATCCTTAATATCCTACAGCCACAAATAAACACATACAAAGACCAGATGAAGCAAAGCAAATGAAAGGGCTTCCCTGTATGGCAGCATCTATTAAAACAAATTGATGACTAAATTCATATATTTCCTGAAGAAAATGACTGTTCTGAAGAGCAGGTTGTTCTCAGTGGTTCTTAATACACTGGTATGCAGTTGCTGGTGTATACTGGATGGTTACTAGGGTGTTTCTAGTAGGGCTGCACCATTAAAGGTGCAGTAGGTGATCTGGAAAATGCTAATATTAGCCTGCTAGCATTAAAAGCATACAATCCCACTCTCCCTGCATATCTCCATCCAAAGCTACACCTCCTACAAAACACTGAATGCACACACGCACACACGCGCACACACACACACACACACACACACACACACACACACACACACACACACACACACACATATACAGCTGCTCTCAGCAATGCGTCACAAGAGACGGCGTTAAACTACCTCATGTCTCAAAGCCCATAACATTACAATAATAATGAATGTAAACAACATAGAGAGGTTGTACCTGACTGCTGCAGATTCATTTCGGTGTTGATACTGTTGACATGGAAACACATAATTCCAAGTCTGAAGACATAAACAACTCCAGTTAGAATGTCATGGGTCACGTGCTGTAGTTATGGCGTTAACGCAGCATAAGCTCATTGTTTTGATTCGGTAGAAACTGTAAAAGGTGGCTGCTGTTTGATTGCGGTGCTTTCTGAGAAGATGTGAACAGGGTGTGCGAGGGTATGTAAAACATATGCTGACAGGCAGGCAGGACATCTTATTATTTCATTCGGACCGAATATAAAGATTGGATGAATATTTTAGGGTCCTATGCCTTCCACAGATGATATTTATGAAAATACATTTACACCATTTAACATAGTGATTGCTATTAGGATATGAGACTTTCAACCAGTATAACAAAAAATGTTTCTGTAGAGAGTCACCTATTGTACCTTTAATTGAAATAAAATCACAACTGTGATATGGCTTGGTGCAATGATTTAATTTAAAAAAATGTTGCAGTGCTTATTATAGATGATTTATCCTTGCATTGCTTTTAAAAAATCCATACGGTGTCATAATCTTTAAATCTTCATAATTTTCTCTCCCTCAAAATGACGTCTATTCTGTTCATGACGTATGGGACTAAATATCCTCCACATATGACTGCAAACTGGCATTCAGATTTGCATATTCAAATCTGCATATAGATATCAACACCAAACTTCCTACAAATCAGTCAGTTCCCGAAAGAATAAATCAAATTCCACTCAACATTTTTTCATTCAACAGGAAACCTGGGTTTTTTAGTCTTATTTTAAATTGCAATATTTATCAGAGTAATGGCAATTTAATTTTTCCCCAAATCGTGCAGCTCTAGTTTCTAGTTGATTGCTGGCTCAAATCAAAAGAGTCCAACCCAAAGTCTCTATGATATTCAATTATTTGTTTAAATATATTGATCTGGAAACTATTTTTCCAAGTACAATCATTCAGAATTATCATTGGTCCCACTTTATATTAAGTGGCCTTAACTACTATGTACTTACATCAAAAAATAAGTACAATGTACTTATTGGGTTCATATTGAATTGCAAAACACATTTGCTGCTATTGAGGTGGGAGACAGGTATGGTGGTATGGGTAGGTTTAAGGGTAGGGGTAAGGTGTAAGGGATGGGTCAACAGTGTAATTATAAATGTAATTACAGAAATTAATTAAAGATGTAATTACATGCAGGTGTTTTTAAAATATAAGTACAATGTAAAAACATGTATGCACACAATAAGTGCATTGTATAAAATTATTAATTTAAATGTAAGTACATAGTAGTTAAGGCCACTTAATATAAAGTGGGACCTTATCATTAAATACCTGCAGAACACAATGAAGCTCCAATATACTAATGTAATTAATGAAAGTGGGCATAAGGGTAACACTGTGCACTAACAAGTCAGCTGAAACACACACACACACAATGTGGCAGAAAACGAAACAAGGCGAGCAACATAACATCTTGTACTATTCATAAAATATTTAACATACAACAGAAAGCATATAAATAAAATAAAAAAATCACAATGAAACCTTAATTGTAAAAATGCTGTTTACCTGCCCAAAACATCTCCCTTATATATACAATATACTGTGCAAGGTATATAGATAAATATAAAAATAAAGTTACAACCATAATTTTCAAAACGTTTTTGCATTTGCTTCCACAGAGAATCAAAAATAGACAAGTTGTGCAAGAACAGTTTGATCCAGCGCATGTGAAGTCACGGTGACCAGAATATGACAAAAGAACTGAATAGACAAAAACAGGAAGAGATGTGCACAAATTGAAGACCACAGGGGCCGTTATGAAGGGTGCAGAGTATGAAAGGCATATGGGCCCTTCAGGACACTAGTATCGCAAGAGTGACCCAAATTACAATTGGAAATATTTTGAAATATTTTTTTTATTTTTATATATATATATATATATATATATATATATATATATATATATACACAGAAACACACTTTAACCATTAAAGTGTAGTAAAATAGATGTCAAATCTAAATTATGGAAAGAGATAAGTGAACTCATTGTCCCATTACATCAAAATACAGCGTACATTACGTTAATGATGCAAAGAATATCATGAAGAATGAAAAGGAGCAATTAAAAGCAGGTGCTCAAAAGTGGAATTGTAAAAAACATAAAAAGTAGGGATGAAGACCATGTTCTATTGTTGCCCTCCTGAGTAGGGTTGCACCAGCCATTCGTAAGTTCTTTCGTAAATTTGAACATGAAGTCCACACTAGAGGCTTAGTAACTACTAGCTAGACTAACGCTCTACTTTATTCAGTTGCACCATTTCCTAAGGCTGAACGTAGCTAGTGGGTCGTAAGCTTTCCGTAAAGTAATGCATAGTCGCATAATATGATGTTTACCCTCAATGATCCAATAGCAGCCTTCAAATACGTGAGTGTCGCTACTAGCTTGTGTCTGTTGATGCAGTGTGTATATCGGCCTTAAGCCTGGAACACACCAAGCCGGCGGTTGGTCGTCGGGCAGTTTTTGTTCGTCTGCCGACTAAGTTTTCTCAGTGTCTTCTGCACCGTCGGCTAAAGTTGGTCCTTGTCTGCTTTTTTTAGGCCGATTCGACATGTTGAATCGGTGTTGGAGATCGTCGTTCAGTTGGGCCATCTGATCATTCTGAATGGCTGTTCAGCTACTGCAGTGTTTCTCAAACTTTTTCTGCCATTCCCCACTGTGGAGGTAGGGAAGGGTTCCGAGCCCCACCTGTCCCCAATCGCTCCAACAAAATGTTAATAAACTAGGCTTTAAGTTTAATACATTTGAAAAAACAAGAAAATCCCGCACACTATCAACTTGCAAAACAATAAAAAAGGTACTTTATTAGCAACGTTTCGATCGTAAGATCTTCATCAGGCATCAACGTTTCGATCGTAAGATCTTCATCAGGCATTGCTAATAAAGTACCTTTTTTATTGTTTTGCAAGTTGATAGTGTGCGGGATTTTCTTGTTTTTTCATATTTTGACTATACCAGTCTTTTTTCCTACGCACCTATCTATTACCTACAGGTGTGCGACGCTAATTGTTCAAGTTTAATACATTTAAAATGTATGAATTTATTTAATTAACATTACATTTTAAAACATTACATCAAATAACAGCATTAAAAACTTTATTTATTATATATAAATTATCAATTAAATATTATTTGAGGGTTTTATTGTTTCCATGGCAACGCATCATGCTTGTCACGTCACACATCGCAGCCACAATAAACACTGTATGACAGATGTAACACTTTTATTTCGTTTCTCCTTTTTTTTTCAAAATATTCACAAACTTGCTTACCATGTCATCAACTATCTGATATTCCGATTCTCAAATATGTATAAGTGAGTGTGTTTTGTTGTTTAAAAATGTTAATAAATGATCTTGATCTATAACGCGAGATGGGCGCCGCCATGTTTGCTTGCGCTGCCGTTCAGCGAGCACTGTCAGTCGGATTTATAGCAAGTGAATTCATCAATTTCTCCCGAAATCCATGTAAGTATGTGGTTGTTGATCTGGGAGAAAATAGAGTAAACTTTATAGTTACTTATACTATGTGTGTCTGATATGAATAAAACACGTAGGCAAATTATATTTGAATTGATTGTTACTGCTGCTTCCATAGACATCAGTATGTACTTTACAAACTCTAAATGTATGGTGGTTTTACTAATTCACACGGGGCGCCGGCGTTAACGCTTCTCATTTACTTTGAATGGGTGACGTCATGCATTGCCGAATTGAATTGTGGGTTCCGTCGCGTCACTTCACTCTCGTTGCAAGTGGCAGAAGTTGAAGATTTCTCAACTTTTCAAGCGCCAGCGCAGGCGTCATCCAATCAGATCACCCTATGCAAATACCCTAGAGCAGTTGCTAGCCAATTGTGCTTCTGCAACACCGGAAAGTAATGTGATTGGCTGTTATCACTATAACGGTCACGTCAACACAAGCTTCAGACACGCCCTCCGTCAAGCGTTGACGCTGATGCCCCATGTGAATGCAGCGTGAGAAACGCTGAGTTACTGCCACCTGCTGGTACGTAAAGGCATTTCTTCTTACGCAAGCGCAGAACGGACGTGCTACTTGGTTGTCGGGTGTCAAGTGTCGGTTTGGTGTGTCAGGGCAACTTTGGACCCAGACGCTGCCGACGCGAGCCAACCCTGCAGTCAGCTTTCGTCGCCACTAGTTCATTGGTGTCGGCTTGGTGTGTTCTGAGCTTTAAGAGCACTGAATCAAATTTTTCTATATATATATATGAATTATTTTATTTTCTTATAAAAATCCTCAAGTCAGATAATCTGAAAGGAGAAGGCCTGTAATTCTGTCTTCCATAGCGATCTTAAAACTGTTGCGGACTTTGAGTCTGACAGGACTTGGTAACCTTGTGAAACTTAGTAAATGTGAAACTGGAAAGTCAACTAAGGATAAGAAAGTTCAGCAGACGTGAAGGAAAGCGGAAGGAAAAGAACTGAAGTGAGAAACAAAACTATACTCCATGCAGAAATGACAAACTATGCCATGAAATTGTTCAGGCCGTGACAGTGAGAGCACAAAGAGGCAAAGGAAACAACAAGCATACTGTCTGACAGAGAACAGCAGGGTAGTTGGAGTAACCAGACGAGAGTATTCAAAGCTGCCAACCTTGCTGGTTAAGCTGCAGTGTGCTCTTGCTCCACTGTGACAGACCCACGATAGCCACCATCTTGGCTCCCAGGCTGGAGCGACGTTTCTTGTTTCCGACCAGGCCTGTGGCATCAGGCCCCGTGCTGCTGGGGCTTTTCTCCAAGCTGTACATGGCCCCACTTATGCTGGAACTGCGAACCACGTTGCGGGCTGCCACTGCACTCATCCCCCCTGGGCTGGGTACATCCACTGAGCTGCTGAGCATCATGGTCCCACACAAGCCTATAGGCACAGGGCTGGACTGAGGCTGGGAGGAAGACAGTGGGAGAAAAGTTAGACAGAACAATTCAATTATGAAACAATGTGTTTTTTTAAAATCTGGTTTGACATCAAAAGTCAAATCTTAAGATCAAAATTGACTTTGTCTATTTTCAGTGGCTGTGCGAAAACAAACTTCAATTTCTTCTCTTCCCTGTCAGTTTCCTACGCTGTTGACGTTGTAAACACAGTGCAGCACTTCCGGGTTCTACGTCAGGACGCCAACTCAGTATTGGCAGACGCTGTTTTTTTTTTAAATATTTTAACAATGTCTTTAGTACTTTTCTGGGCCTTGAAAGTGGCAAATAAATAGCTGTCTATGGAGGGGTCAGAGAGCTCTTGGATTTCCTCAAAAAATAGATAAATGATGAATCTGGAGATGAATGAAGGTCTTATGGGTATGGAACTATATGAGGATGAGTAATTAATGACAGAATTTTCATTTTTGGGTGAAGTAACCCTTAAATCATACACAATACCTAAACTTAACAACTTCCTTACTAACTATTGATAAGCAGATTATTAAGGCAAACGTCATAGTTAATAGATAGTTAAAAGAGAGAACTGGACCCTAATCTAAAGTGTGACCCAATTTATGTTTTTAAACATCTACTAGTAAATGTTGAAATTAACATTAACTGACATTAATAAATACTGCAGACATATTGTTCATTCTTAGTTCATGTTAACTAATATAGTTAAGTAATGAAACCTTATTGGAAAGTGTTCCCAAATTATATAACTACATAATTTTAAAACATAAAAACATAAAATATAATAAATGTGTTTAAATCAACACTAAGATTTGTACTTTATTTAAATTGGCACACATATTTTTCTCATATGGCTTGGCTCTGTGTATAAGGACATGAAATACTCTGACTCACATGTGCAGAATGATGCTGGCCTGATAAATGATTTAGAACAAGGACTGGGATGACATCTAAAAGTACGAGGGGAGCTGACAAACAAAATCAGTCTACTCCAAGAGAAAAGGCCATTCCCACAATGCAATGCGACACAGGTTTGCAGCCTTAAGTTCAGTTGCTTGGCGAATTAGAGCTGTGAATGAAAAAAGTGCAGGCTAATCCATGTGCGATCTTCTCTGTGAACAGCCTGCATGTTTGTTTTCTGCGCTCTCATTCTCTTTCTCTCGCTCCCCTTCTCTGTGCTTTGATCTGCGCTTCCTCATATCAGCTGAAGTGTTTCTGGGTCTGTGGCAGTCGTCCCTCTTGGAAATGAATCAGCCTGCCTCCCTGAGTGATAATAATCATAATTTAGAGCTGGATCTGGACTAACACTCCTTTGAAATGAAAATGAAATGAAAAGAAAGCAGGGTAAGTCTTTATCATAGTAATCAGATTGATTTTGATGCGTGTACATGGGGTCTGAATGGCTCGGAGAGATGAGCGAAGAACAATGGGCTGAAATGTGGCAGCACAGCCGATCAAAGAGACCTGTGGCCCTCAGCTGCTTTGTCCATCATCGTGACCTAAGCTCTAAACTGTGGGCGCTGATAAGTACAGACAGATTAAGAGGGCACCTTTTATCAAACGTCTCACTGCACAGACTGTAGCAAGACATCACCCGTGCCGACCCGTGCCTTTCAGACAAAGAGTGACTCTTTTGGGGTCAACTAGAGGTGATTGAAGTGGGTCCCGTTTATTTACAGTGACCTGACAGGGCTTAATAGAGCAGGAACTGGTGTGTCGCTGTATTCTTTCAATCACAATTTTTTTGCACAGACACACTGCCAATGCTGTGGCCAGACCCAATGCCTTATATGGCCCAGTCCCATGTGTTGCCAACAAAGAAAAGGCAGAAAAATAGCCCTTAAAACCCTTAAACCTGCTGGTTTTAAACCAGGAACAATAACGTCAGAGGTGTAAAGTGTAAAGTGTGAAATCACAAAACAAAACTAGATTGCAAAAAGCTACATTGATCCATTAGAATATATACTAGAAGTGTATTTTGGGTAAAACAACCATCTAACTGCAATTAGATACTATTTACACTAAGTTAGAATAGCATATTTTCTTAGCGATAGATGCTATTTACACTAAGTGCAAATAGCTGTAGATTCTATTTACACTAAGTGTAAATAGCATATCGAATCCACCCTTCGCGAGCTTGGCAAAAGGTGGATTCGAACCTGGGTCGATCACGTTAAAAGCCTGGTTTGTGAGCCTTACTCGCTACTGCTGCGCCACTGAAGACCAACCAGAAGTTGGTGGGTTGAGCTAGTGTAAATAGCGTTTGCAAACAAGGGACGCTATTTGCACTTAGTGTAAATAGACACTCGGTTTATGATAATGTACCACCAACATTACATCTAAACCTACCTGAGAGTGTTAACAAAAGCAAATGTGATATAAAAAGCATTCATAATCATGCCATTTTAGCTTGTTTTTGTCTTTGAGCTCTTTTATCGAGTCATGTTTAACACGATTGTTAAGCCAGAAAAGCAAAACATATGGAGCTGGTTAAGCGATGCAAAGTCCTAAATGTATTTGTTTACAAATCATGCACTTTCATAAAAAGTGTTTTGAGATCATAACATAATATTGTGCAAGTTGACATGAAAACAAGTCTTTATTAATCCATAATCTGACCCTGTAATCATAACTGTTCATGAAAAGTGCTTGCTGTTTTGCTGCCTCTAGTGTTCATTTCTGTTGGAAACTGCAGTGATATGTACGTATTGGTATTGAAAAATATCGCCTTGAACGTACTTTCCGCTGAATGTCCTACACCTTCCCTATTCAAGTTACGGAAAAAAACGAAACTGGCGCCGCGTTCGTTCCGTAAGTAGAATAGGGAAGGCGTAGAACATTCAGCGTAAGCGTTATGAAGAATGCGGAAGCGGAAAGTACGTTCAAGGCGATATTTTGTTTATAAAGCATAAACGGTTGTATTTTTTTCGAAAATGACTGATCGATTCACTAGATAAGACCCTTATTTCTCATCTGGGATCGTTCAAAGCCCTTGAAGCTGCACTGAAACTGTAATTTTGACCTTCAATCTGTTGGTAGTAATTGAAATCCACTGTAAGGAGAATAATCCTGGAATGTTTTCCTCAAAAACCTTCATTTCTTTTCGACTGACGAAAGAAAGACATGAACATCTTGGATGACATGGCGGTGAGTAAATTTATCAGGAAAAGTGTATTTAAAAGTGGACTAATCCTTTAACAGCCATCAAGTTGCTGAATTAAGACTTTAAAACCAAGACCATGGACCATGATGCACCATGTGTGTATATGTTTTGTAGTAGCCTAATCAATCATGCCATCATATATGTGTCTAAAACGTCAGTTTAAAAACCTGAAATTAAAGCAGGGGCATCGCTCGACCCTTTTTACTGGGGCATGAGCCAGTGAAGGCTGTTTTTCTGCATTGATGAAAGGCTACAAACGTCCTGTGTAAAAGGATACAGGTCTCAAGATGTGTTGCACTGTTACCATTTCAGTCAAAACATATAGCCTACCCATTTAGAATAATTCATGCCCTGCTGAAAAGACTTACACTAATCTGACATAAACCAACTTGGAAATTTATGCCGGTGTCAGATAATTTTTTCAAAGAGTGTTTTAACAATTTTGTACACTTCAGCAGTACTTCAGAAGTAGATCAACAGTGAAGCAGACACAAAGATGACCCTCTCCAGGCACGCTCAATCATTCTCAGCAGAGGAGCCCAATTCTCAGAAAAGTGAAGAGGTCGTCATTATTCACCGGAGAAAACGGGCCGCCCCATCCATCACTGGCCCGTTAACCCACTTCTCTATACAGGAATTTCTTAATTTGGACCTGTGCTCAACACATTATCTCCTTATGGTTCTTTTTATGGGTTGAAGAGATAAGATGAATTATATGACCTCTTTGGGGTGACGTTGACAAAAATCTCAGCCATCTGGGCTCTTTTTGATTTTAAAACCAAGACACTCTTTGCTCACTGGAGAAACAAATATCATGATTTCTTAAGATGTTTTAGTTAAAGCACTGTTTGGCCATTGAGTCCTTACCAATTGCTTTTCACTGAGCCGTCAGAGTGAGCGTGGAACACATTAGTAACCAATTAATCAAATTACAGTTAATAGAGTTAATTGCTTTTGGCCTTGTCAATTTCTGGGCAATGGATACATGTAATTATTGTTATTAATCAGTCCACTGGATGAGGAAAAAATATTTTTTTTATTGAAAACAAAGGATACGTTTTAAGGTTTGACAGCACAAGGAAGGGTCTTTGGAGCTGTCACCACAACATTTCACGATTAATGCACACTAGAGCTGGCCGATATGATGGTATCATATCACGAGACGGTAAATACAAATCGGTACATTCTGCTATACCATTTATACAATGAATATATTGATTATAAGTGGGTAGAAATGTTTTAAATTATTTACACATAAGAGCAACAAAGAGAAATGGAGTGTTAAAATATAGAGGCTGCGTCTGAAACCTTTGGCAGATGACTTGTTGCTTCAATGCCCAATCAAGCAATGACTTTGCAGGCAGTGTTTGCGCACAAAGGTACCTCATGAAACTATAAAATACAAAAAAGTTGGTAAAAAAAAAGCACATTTACACACAAACTTACTACCACAACTTTCAGATGCTATATATTTATTTTTTAGCTAAACTTTCATGGAATCAGACGCACAGAATTGTGGGATATCATCATTGACAGTGAAGGATACATCTGTGCTGCTTTCAAAAATCAATCAGATGAAGGTATCTGAGTAGACAGGATGTTGCATGAGCACTGGATTCAGATGTGCCTTGTTGCCTTCCTTTCTGCAGATGCAGCATTTTCTAGATTTTCGAATGCAGTGAATGTGAAATATCGCAAATAAGTTGAGTTTACATTTGTGGTTGCTAAACAACACTGCAACTTGCTGTATTCAAACAGAATACAATTGATGTGCAACCACAAATGTTATTATTTGCTATTTAACAATAGGCTTCCACTGATACTCAATCTGAATCTATGTCAGGGTTATGTTTAGTTTCATTGTGGTTTCGTTTTCCATGTTCTCGTTTTGCATGTGTTTCCGGTCATTGTTAGTTTACATAGTTACGCATTAATTCCACACCTGTTCTTAGTTCTGTCAATTACCCTGTGTGTTTTTAAGCCTTTAGTTTTCTCTATTAATTGTTCGGTCTCGTTTATGTGGTTTGCTAGTTTACCAAGTTTACCTTATTGCTCCAGAGTGTTAAGAATCTTGAAGACTATTTTGCTTTATACTCCATCTCGTTGCGCGTGCTGCAGACCACGAGTTACAAAATTTGAACACACTAACAGTCCTGGAGCAGGATCAACAAACCTTCGAGAGCCCAAGTCTGCCGCAATGCCAGAGCCAGAGCGGACGCCTGAGCCTATCATTGCCCTGGAGCCCAAGCCCAATGAAGAGTCTGACCAGGTGCGTGAGCCGGCAACATAGGCCATCCGAGTGGGTGTGCTTGTGGAGTATGAGGGCATGGAGGGAAGCTCCGCATTATTTACCTGTATTATCTGTATTATTTGATGAGGAAATAGAAGAGGGAATTCCACAAAGTCTCCCATGACCACTGGTCCTGCCCAGCTCCCAGTCTCCTGTATCTTGCCTTGGCAAATGGATCCCCTGGCTCAACCCACAGCTCCACCGGGCTCCATCAGGCTCTACCTTCTGTCCAGCTCCACTGTGGTCCTCAGACCCACTGGCTGCACTTCAGTCTTCCTTCACCCTGGCTCCACCTCGACTGCTCGTCACTGCAGCTTCGTTTTGGCCTCAAGGACCTATGGTTTCACCTGGTCGCTGTGTTTCCTTGGCTCTGTCTGGGTCTCCAACTCTCCTGGCTCCATTTGACTCCACCCCAGCTCCTCCCACTATCAGATCTGCCATGGGCCTTCGCCCTGGCTGTGCTTGGGGTCTTCAGCTGTCTTCTCCATCTACCATCTCCTGCCTGGTTCCTCTCTCTGTTGTCTCCTCCATGGTATCTTCCTCTGTCTTTAGCTCTTCGACCACCAACACAACCCCTCACCCACCCTCCACTGTTGGACTATTAAAAGTGGTTACGGCACAAGGAGTGGGCCTTCCCAGAGGGGGTGTAGCGTCAGGGTTATGTTTGTTTAGATTCACTGTCTTTTGGTTCCACTGTTCTCGTTTTGCCTGTGTTCCCAGTCATTGTTAGTTTCCATAGTTACTTGTTAGTTCCACACCTGTTCTTAGTTCTGTTAATTACTCTGTGTGTATTATTTTCTCTGTTTAATGTTCTGTCTCGTTTATGTTTATGTGGCTTGCTAGTTCCATATGTTTTCCCTTATGGCTCCAGAGAGTTAAGAATCTTGAATAAAGGATATTTTGCTTTATATTCCATATCGGTGTGGATGCTGAAGACCATGCGTTACAATTTAAAGCAGAACAATTAATTAATTTATGTTATTTCACATTATTTAAAAATTATTATTTTATTTTAATTTTGTTATTTTAGTCTTTGTTTTTCTCAAGTGTTATAAAATGTGAGATAGTTCATTTGTTATGAACACCTTTTGCTTTGAGTCCAACTAGTTATAAATAAAAAAGGGAAAATAATCAAATATGAAAAAATGCTTTAAACTATTAATTCATCCGATTATCCAAAAACCATATTATCCAAATATTATTTATTACATGGTATCCAAAAAACAGTCTTTACCACATGGTTATTTACTATATTTACCAATGGATTTGATTTCCCGACAAAACAAACTATGTTGTGAAATATAAAAATCACAGTTACACTTTATTTTATGGTCCCCTTTAGACATTCTGTTGACTAACATTGCACCTACATCAACTCTCATTAGTGTATTAGTAGACTGCTAGGAGTAGGGTTAGGCTTAGCAAAATAAGTTGGTATGCTTGCAAAGCTACTTATAGTCAGTAGAATGTCTGTTGGGGGCCATCGAAATAAAGTATTAGCAGATATTAAGCAGACAGTCTAATTCTCTACTAATACTCTAATGAGAGTTAGTTGACATGTAGGTGCAGTGTTACTTATAGTCAAAAGAATGTCTAAAGGGGACCATCAAAATAAAGTGTTACCAAAATCACAGCATGAAATAAGATTTTGGTAAACTGCCCAGCACTAACACACATAAAGACTGTTCTGTTGCCTCTTTTTCCATTACTGTATATGTGTAATGGACAGAATTTGTCATTTTGTGTTCCAAGTCACACTTAGCCAGTGATTTCAGGCTAGGTCGCTTCTATATCACACTTGAGGGTGAGAGAAGAGAGAGGCAGAGGATGTGTGAACACCAAATTCAAACACAGAGTCCTCTACATGCTGTCTGTAGGGCTTCTATCATTGCACAAGCTATGCTGTGTCACAGCATGAGTAATGCTACAGTCACGCTCACTTACACACACATACACAAAGCCTGGACTGCAGCAACCCTCAACGCTCTCTCAATTAACACACCATTAGTTGTGTGTGTGTAAGAGAGAATCAAAGGACTACAAATCTAGATGATACTGGTTGCTTGCTAATTCTGTACCAACATTTGAACATTTTGAATATGCTAACATGAAATATTACACACTCAATCAAGTTGGAATAGTTCACATCCAGCAAAATTTTCCATGAAATTAGCATTTATACAGCTACATGTATGTGAAGTGATAATTTGGACCAGTGGGATTTCATTGTGCTACCAGATGTAAGCGACCAACAAAATCTTGGTCGTCCCTTGTGGTAGTTGTGGTTGCTTAGGTAAAACACTCAAATCAAAATGGAAGAGAGAGCTTTAATCGCTTCACACCTGGTTAGGACACAGTTTTGGAAGAGAGGTAGAGAGCAGGAAACAGATAAAAGAGAGGCTGTGAAGGTACATTAAATCCACAAGGTCCAGAGATGCAAAGAACAAAAACAGAAAGATGTTCAGGACATTTTGTGAAAATGAAAACCCAATCCCGTCTGTAGCAGCACATGTGCAAATGAGCACACTGAATGGTCCTTCCGTGTTTCTTTTCTTGTCCTGTCATCCTACGTTTCTGCTTTCCTCCCTCACTGCTTCCTTTCTTAGCCTTTTTCCAAATCTCTCATCTCTTATTATTTAACTGTGGTGCTGACACAGTTATTGAAGAGAATGGGTAGGAGTTGCATATAAACTCTATTTTTTCGGTCCATTGTTTTAACCTAACTATTTGTCCTTAATTAACCTATATTTTTTGTAACTTGCATTATGCATTGTTTATTTCTTTTTATTTCATGTCTGATGTGAGGTATTAAATTCATATAAATTGAGAGTTAAACCAAAAATTTGACACGATGTTCTAAAAATGCGGTGCTCAAGTTCAAATAAGTTGAACTTTTCAACAACTGGATCTAGACCTTGCGCTTTTTTTCATTACATTGACCTGCATCTTGCGTTTTTAACATCAAAAAAGTTCTGTGCGAACCGGCCTTTAACGATCTTGCGTCTTGTGTTCTCATAATACGTCATCATCAACCATCAAAGTTCAATTCCAATACTCAAGAACGCAAGTAAAGAGGATACATGCTGGATGTGTTCTTGCTATTGACGATGCCTCGAATGCAGACTTGAGAGAATCGAACCATTAAAAATACAAGAAGACGCTGCAGGCGCACGCCGTACGGAAGCCTGTAAGACTTAAAGTCCCACTGTAGCCAATTTTATTCCTTAAAACTCAACTTTGATCACCAAATTACATATTTAAACGTTTTTTTTTTTTCTGTGAAAATGTCTTAAAATAGCTTGAATGTAACTCTACACCCATCTCATTTAATATACATGGATCTATGAATATAATAGTTTGCCCCGCCTCCACTCACTCACAAGAGCTCAGACGAGATCCACTCCGTCAACTTACTGAGGTAAATGCTGCACAATGGTATCGCTTTTTACAATGTCGGAAACATAACGGTAATTAATATGAACAGCGTTTTGCGTGACTAGGTTATCAAACAGCTAATAATGTTTTGCTAATGTTACACAAACCATGTTCACATTGCTATTGTTACACAAACCATGTTCACATTCACAAGTCAGACAGCTGCCTTCTAACAATCAGTATCCTTAAAAACGCTTTGAACGACTCAGAACATCAGTGGAGAAAGGCATATAGTTCATCAAAACATCGTAATATGCAGCATACACCTGCCATATTGCTAAATCTACCCGATTTTTCATATCAACAAAAAAATATAATGGGAGAACCTTCTTTTGAGACTCTGCGTGGTCAGTCAATGATATGCTAAAGCCCGCCGGCATTGGTCACAAGGTAGTTTGTGACGTCACAGACACCAGAGATTTCAATCTGCGGGTTTGAGAAAATACAATTTCAATGCAGTTTAAAGGAGAAAATACTCAGCATTGGTGCTGACTTATGAATTTGCACATGGTTTGTATTAAAACATGCTCAAAACATCAGACAGACTTGTCTTGACATCAGAAAAACTTGACTTTCAACACAGGGGGACTTTAAACTGTTCTTTCTCACTTCTCAATCGCAAATACGTGACGGCTCATGAAAGTAAACATTTGTTCTTTTGTTTTGCCTTATTTTAAGAATCTTAACATTGACAAAGCATAAGTAACATTAAACATCATTTTCACAAGTACATATGGTAAAACAGTATAAAATACTATTAAAATAATGTTGAGCAACAATATCGTAGCACATCTCAATTAATACAAAGATGCGCTCTTTGTCCTTGCGTCCTTCCGAGTTCTTTCTTTCAAGGTAGCTTGGCAAGACCGGTCTCCACTAGAACGCAAATCCATTCTTTGCGTTCTTGGAATAGAGAAACAGATCTTGTTTCTATAGACCACTTTGGAGAAGACGTCACAATTACGTCACTTGCAGCTGCGCGCGCATACTGGTTGCAGAAAAATAGCGGTAGCAATTGAAGGAAAATGTGCAAAATCCACAGAATAAGAGAAAAATGTTTTGTTGTGCCTCTGGATGTTGGAATCGGAATGCAAAAAAAATATGGTCTTCATTTTTAAAGAAAACCATCATTGAAAACGTCCTTTGAAGATAAACAGAGACTTTACACAGACTGGACTGATGACACCTGCAAGGATTAGTCTACTATTAAAGCAGGAATTTGATGTAAACAGTAAGTCTACATAATATTCACATATGCAGTTCAGAGGACATACATTCATAGCAGTTACAGCATGAAATAATTATAATTAAAATAATTTAAACCTATAATATTTTACATAGATAACTTTTAAACATAATAATTTTTATTTCACAATTCTGACTTTTTTTTCTTGCATTTGCGTGTTTATTACTCCCAGTTCGGACTTTATAATGTGAATTTATTTCACAATTCTGAGTGGGAAAAAGTCAGAATTGCAGGATAAATTGCAATTCAGAAAAGACAGAATAACGAGTATATCTCACAATTCTGTTTTTCTTTGTAAGAAATGTGAGATGTAAACTCAGATTTGCAAGAAATAAAAGTCAGAATTGTGAGATATAAACTCGAAATTAACTTTTTTTATTCTTTTATTTCGTGGCTTCCATAGACTTCTACTGCTCAACTGTCATTTTCTGCAACCAGCTAGGCTCCGCCCACAAAAAACGTCATCGCTGTTTGCAAACACCAAATTGGTCTATTGTCATCTAGTTTGTTTCCATAGCTACCCTTGATAATCTCCATGACAACAAATCACCTTCACCTGTTCCTCTTTAGCCCACTGTCATCTAGTGTATTTAAACCCTCAGTTACCTTCTGTTAATTGTCTTGTGTTACCGTTTCATGCTGGTGTTTGTCTCTGATGATTCTTGAAGTTTATTAAATGTGAGTTCATCATTCTTCTGCGTCAAGCCCGTCTGTTTGGATTATCACATCAAGTCAGGGTGTGACAATTACACTTTATGATAGTTTGAAGTATATTTGGAACTATAGACTGTATAGCTTTGGCTATGTGAGACTATAGTTTGAATTAAACCCTTTTCTTTGCATGACATTGACATTACAGTACAGAATGGCTCTTTCGGCATTATCCTGAATATTGTATAAGCATTTATTTCACGTGTCACTGAATGGAAGAAAGGCTTTCGGGGGCGCACGTAAACGTCACATCCATTTGATTTTCCTGGCAAAAACATCCCGAGTCCTTCACATAAAAGTCACATAAAAGTCACAGCTGTTCACACATTGCAAATAAAAAACAATTAGTACATGAAAATGAATGAATACATTTAATAATGGTAAATTAAAACCATAATAATTTATTCACTTTCCTCCCTCATCCTCTTCTTCATCTCATTTTCACTTTTTGCCTGTTTTCCAGTGAGTGATGAAATGAATTCTCTTGGAGGGTCGAAGAACATGTAAGCACACAGCTGATTTACACTGATTTACACTTGTCTATCTCTCACACTCTCACTTTTGCACTCTCTTCTCGCTCTCTACGCTTTATATAAGACTTTGTACGTCACTGATTATTAAATCCCTCTGAATTCACCCCAAAAATGCATGAGTGAGGAAACGATAGGGGGGTAGAGAGAGATGCGGACAAAAAAAAAAGTGTGGCAGCGCTTAGCATAACGGTTGCAGTCGACCGCAGAGTAGATGCATATTTAATGTGCCCTTTGGTTGTGAGTTTAATCCTAGCATTATGATGCTGCAATTATTAGAGAAATGTGGGGGCATGTTTACCTTTTACAGTAAGAAAACAAAGACATGATTTGTATTCAATGTGCACCAAAGCCTTCTACACTCATCATACAGCATCACTGAAGAACCTTAATCATCCATGGAACCTTTCTATTGAACAAAAGGTTCTTTATAGTGGAAAAGGGTTCTTCAGACTATTAAAATGTTCTTCAGACTAAGAAAAAAAGAATTGTTCTTTTAAGAACTGTTCATTGAAAGGTTCTTGTGTGAACACAAAATGGTTCTTTTAAATGGCATTGCTGTGAAAAGCATTTTTGGTTCCCAAAAGATCCTTTCAGTGAACAGTTCTTAAAAGAACCACTTTTTTCATATGTTTATAATAAAGAAACTTTTTTCACCTTAAAGAACTATTTGTGAAATCAAAAGGTTCCATTGATGTTAACGGTTCTTCATGGAACCGTCAAGGCCATTAACGAACCTTTACTTTTAATAGTGTATGTCATTTATAAAAGATGAATTGCCATTATATAATCTCCATTCAATTATCTCTACTAATAGTAATTAATAGTCTATGTCCAAACTAAAGATGCATTAGTCACAAGAACAACACACTAATTAAATGTCTCAAAAACATTTGCCAACAACGGACAAGTGCACTCGCAGAGATGAGCAGAATTTGAACATCACGGCTCATTGACAAGAACAGAAAGACACTTAACAGGATTGTTGCTAAACGCCACAGAAGTACAGCCTCAAAAAGTACCACAGAATCTAATCAGCACATCTTTGAACCAAGCTCAACAAAAACTATAAATCACAGATTTACTACCATCAGGAGCCCGCTTGTATCCGAGCCCAGTACACAAATAAGTATAACCTGGTATAAGAAGCATAAAATCTGGGCCCAGGAGCACCGAACGAAAACGAATGGTTTAGTTTTCACCCAATTTCATCCTAGAGGTTCAGAAAAAGCCAAGAGTTCCTTCAACACTAAATGCTTTTCGCTAGCTGTTGTACATGATGCATTATTTATTTGAGTTATTTTCACCTCCTGCACATAACAAAACATACAACATGTGCTGGTACTTGAAATATGGATTAGAACTACAAAAACATCTCTGACTTCACTAAAAATACCCATAATGATTCCTAAATTCTTCACCCTCCTGGGTTCATACCTGCCTTTACCATAGTATTTGAATGGCACTTCTCAGTGTTTTGATATATTAGAGCACCACGTAACCACTAGTAAACCTATTTACTGGTAAATGCCTCGCATTTCTTGATAGAGCCATGATAGAGCCATCCCATTAAACTCAACATCGCCTTTGACCTAACATCAGCAAGTAGGCACCAAATAGTGTGGCAGCTGTGAACAGACCTATAAATCGGATACTTTCACTGCCCTCCCATAGCTCTCTCTCTCTCAAATGGATGATGTACTTAAATCATTGAAAGGTGTAATCGCCCTTTTCGTACCCTTACCGCCTTCAGACACTTTATGGATTTAACAGTATTGACTCAAACGTATCTCACAGGGATCACTGCTCCAGTGATATACATATAGATACAGACAGCTTAAATAACAGCTTGAACTGATTCGCTGTCTATAATGTGTTTTACGAACTGAACAATCAAAAAACCTGGCGTAAATCAATCACATTTATCAGTTATAAGCTGTGGATGATCGGCCACTGAGGAACATTCCTGCTGTAAAATGTCAATGCTGGAATTCTGTTGATCTTTCATAAAAGGAAGCTAATATTTGTACTGATTCAATGTTGTAAATATTTATTTAGAGCATGTCGCAATTCCAGTACCTCCATAAAAAATTCTCAAGGATCCTGTTGTCCATAAACATCTATATATAAACACTGAATTGTCTATTTATTAAACAAATTAATATATTTTACTGGCAGAATGAAGAATAAAAGGTTATTGCAAGGTTTTCAATGCACCATTTAACACAAATTGTTCCTTATTAACTGATATTGGACATATGTTATCATATTTTGAATGTAGTATGTGATTTTTCTTCTATAAATTATTATTTTAAAGCATGCAGTGGAGGCAAATACACCCATAACATCTCATAAAACTTAAATAGGAGATCTAATTCAAACTAAAAAGATATTGCTAAATAGTAACTAAAAATAAAAAATACATGCAGCAAAGGCATAATGTAAATAATAGACCGTAAAGGCAGGAGTAAAAATAAATGCAGCAAAAGAGGTTTTGCAATATTCATGCAATGCACAGAATATCTCTGCTTCTCAGATTCAGTTTGGTTCTAACAAATGCATTTAAACAAAACATAAACGATTCATGCATAATAGCAGACAATGACGCACTCGTTGCTTTTAAAATGCAGCTTTACCCTAATAACAATAATTCAATGCATGACATCTGCGCTCGCGAATGTATCAAAACACTTACCGGCAAAGCAGCGAGCAGAGAGAGGCACGGGATCGTTTCAGTCAGTTTCAGTCAGTCAGATAATGGTGTGTTTCTGTCGTGTCGTTGCAGATAATGTCATTGTTTGGGTTTGTTTTATGTTCGCGTGCCAGTGTCTGGACGGGTCTTGCATCCACAGAAGAGCGCGACAGAGCAACTGACGAGCGAGCGGCGCGCTTCTGATCCAGCCTCCTCACAGCGAGCGCGTCTCCATGGTTACACACCTGATCCACTGGTCCCTATTGGGGCAGGTGTGTAACCATGGAAACGCGCTAGCGGCGATGAGACTGGATAAAACTCTAGTCCCCTGGCGCGAGTTACACAGCATAATCAGAAGCGGTTATTGGGATTCTTAATGAACTTACTTCTCATTAACATCAGCCCATACATCCTGACCAGACACACAATTCCAGTACTCTTGTTTACCGTATTATTTATTCTTGTTTTTTGTTTTTCGTCAATAGAAAAAAAAAGATACTAACGGTTTGGCCTGCCTCACAATCTTATATGGCCCTGTCCCAAATAGCACACTCATGTACTTGCGGTTTGTCTTTTAAGTCCACCAGACTGCATACTTCCCTACTATATAGTAGCAAAGACTATACCACAAGACTCGTTACTCGTATTGTTTTGAATGGGAGAAAGTTCAACGCGCAATATGGCGGAATAAGTCCCGCTATGGCGGCATTTTAATGCCATTAATGACCGAGCGCACAATTGATGCTTGCGCGCGCAGTAAATCACTTCCGCGAGAGGATAACAGATCTGCACGCGAGGAAACGGGAGCCCGCGAGCTCATTTTAAACCCGCGCGCGCGCATGACATCTCTTCTGCGCGCAGATCAAGCCCTCGCGTGCTCGGACAAGACTCGCAGCACGCGCGTCATCATTCCCCACACTCGCGCTCAATCTTCTATTTTGCTCGCGCGAACACTTTTGATTTTTGTCAGTCGTGGGGCGGGACTTTACTTATTTCAGTGTAACCTCAAATGTCATTGGTCAATTCAGTTTTTCCAGAAGTCTGTTTTGATTGGACGCCTGTTGTAAAACGATTCATGGCTTCATCAATGGACCAGATGCAAGTGAGTTAAACTTTATTTAATAACTGATTGATTGCATTATTATTATAATATGGCCTTACTAGATACATTAACTTGATTTATTATTATTTTTATGGAGGTGTAGCTGCTGGGGAAATAAGAGAACACATTATATTTGCTGTAGTTCACTGCTACATTACCACTATACTTCCACTAAACAGTATCTGTTTACCCAGCCAAAATTATATCAGTTCTGAGAACTACAGAAATGTCAAAAGTGTCCATTAAATAGTTGTAACTATGATTCTAAATCCAGAATTGCTTCATGTGGCTTTGGATGAAAGAGAAATCACTTGTTCATATCAGCAAGAGTTGTTGTGTAAGCTTTTTGTTATCATTCTTTGTCAGTTTAATATATTATCAGGTTAATATATTTTCCATTAAATACAGTATAAAATGGTTTCAGCATTTCACTCTGTTGAAAGGTTGCAGCTAAAGTTAAGATACAGTACACAGTATGAATGATCATACCCCCGAACCCAATTTAGAAATCTTTATATCTAAGACATATTTAGTTTTTTTGTTGTTGTTTTTTATACTATTATGGGTAAACAGATACTGTTTAGTGGAAGTATAATGATAATGTAGCGGTGAACTACTATGTGTTCTCATTTTACCCCAGCAGCTACAGCTCCATAAAAATAATAAATCAAGTTAATATAGTATCTAATAAGGACATATAATAATAACGCAATCAATCAGTCAATAAATAAAGTTTAACTCACTTGCATAATAATAGTAAATACTATAGTGTTTTGGACCATACTATAGTAAAGTGTAGTATACTGTATACATTATATAATTACAACACTTTGTTAATGAATGCTTCAGTATACAGTGTATTAACTATGATGAACTGATAAACTGTAATAAATACTGTATCCTACTTTAGTTTTTACTACAGTAAACCCTAGTGTATATTGTGGTAATATACCCTATAGTTGTAGAAAACTACAGTATTTGGGTAAATTAAATTTGTTTATATTACCCTCAACAACTACAGAATTACCACAGCAAATTAAAGTACTTTACTTTAGTATGGTTCAAAAACACTATAGTATTTACTATAAATTACTATAGTATTTTTTATCTGGTCCAAGCCATGTCTAATCGTTTTACAACAGGCGTCCAATCACAACAGACTTCCGAAAAACTGAATTGACCAATGACATTTGAGGTTACACTGAAATAAGTAAAGTCCCGCCCCACGACTGACAAAAATCAAAAGTGTTCGCGCGAGCAAAATAGAAGATTGAGCGCGAGTGTAGGGAATGATGACGCGCGTGCTGCGAGTCTTGTCCGAGCACGCGAGGGCTTCATCTGCGCGCAGAAGAGATGTCATGCGCGCGCGCGGGTTTAAAATGAGCTCGCGGGCTCCCGTTTCCTCGCGTGCAGATCTGTTATCCTCTCGTGGAAGTGATTTACTGCGCGCGCAAGCATCAGTTGTGCGCTCGATCATTAATGGCATTAAAATGCCGCCATATCCCGCCTTCTAAATAAGAGTCAATCGCCGATTGAGTCATCGCGTCACTGCAGCGGCCGTTAGAAGCTCCGGTTTCTATAGAAACAGTCAGACGCGCGCCTCCGAAATGAGGCAGAAGAGACGCGCATTTAGGACTGCTCATGCGTATAAGCTTGATCCAGCCTGAAAAATACTGTTTTTTGTCATGATTCGAGCGTTTAGAAACAATTTATGAGACAGTTGTTGTCAGATTTCATTGGTGATTTCAAATATGAAATTTAATCGAAAGCTTGGCAAATAGCTTTAGAGAATTTTATATTTCCCCATTCAAAGATAGGAGCTATAGCTACACTTGAATGCCCGAGAGGCGTTTCAAAGATGGCCGCCGAATGAAATGACTTGTCTTAAAGGGTCTTTGATAGTAGGCAAAAAACCCCAGTATGTGACCAAAGAACACAGAAGTTCACAGTACGCAAAAAGAACCCAAATTACCTTGTTTTTCCGGTGAGATTCTTAAGTTTACATTCGAATGACACTTTACTATCCCATAAGGCCACGGGAAAGGATTTGTGAAATGGCAGTGAAGCGCAACTGACGCTGGTAGGTCACGTGATAATGACAACATGGCAAATGTAGTGTGTTCAGATTACATTCAGGCCCAGTTTACACTAGTGCGTTTTCGTTTTAAAATGGCATTTTAAAATGAAAACGATCCTCATCCTATACTTCCACAGCGTTTCAGAAACAATCTCCGTCTACACTACACGTCCGAAAACGCATGTCACATGACCATTCATGCATGCACGCACAAGTGTAAACAGTTGCCTCTTGCGTTTTAAAATGAAAATGCACTAGTGTAAACGGGGCCTCATACTACACACATTCATACTATATACTTTTTTAGTGGTTGTGAATTACTTGTTAAAAATAAGTACCTACTCGAGACGAGTATGCAATTTCGGACACAGGTGTCCCATTTGTCATTTGTTTAGGTTTCCGTTTTAGGTTTAGGTGTGAAGTGCACATTTGCCAAACCCGCAGTGAAGCGAGTTTTGCAGCATATTTTTATAGCCGACAGTCAAAGCGGCATTACGTCACGAAAGTGTGGACTCAGAGGAAGGTTCCATTTATCCATTTTTTTTTAAATTTTAGTTAAAAAATTTCTAATATTTTGCTGTATCCCATATTTTGTGCACATCACTGTTACCATAGGCTTTTCCATGTTAAAATAAATGTAACATTTGTAATTGTCACATTAACGAAGTGACATCATTTGAAGTCTTTCTATCTACAGCATGATATCATTACGACATCATGAGTATATCTTATTCAATTTTTATACAGGTTGTAGTTGTGACTGCATTCAAGCAGGGTTTTTGTTATTGTTAACTATATATATATATATATATATATATATATATATATATATATATAGATATGTTTTTTTTTAAAGTAATAAAAATTACAAATATACACAAAAAAACAAAAATTACCAAAAAACCTTTAACTAAAAGACAGAAAATATGTTTAAAAATAATAGTAAATTAGATTAAATAACTAACTAAAATAATTCAAGCTCAACCATTCAACCCTGTTTCCCAAGTTATTGCACCAATTTACACTGAATCATTTTATTACTTATTATTTATTGGAATGTAATTTACGGTGAACGTTAATTTATGTGTTTAAGATCATGAGAAAAACACATTCTTATATTTACATTGAGTTCAAATCCTTATCTGGAGTGCTCTCTCTGTGCACAATGCAGTGTGGGTTATGTCATGATGCTGCTACACAATTAGATTAAGAGGTTTACAGATTATGAAGATTCCAAATGGGCTGACAAGGCAGTGATAGTCACCTGGAAAGTGAGTACTATTGGATTAATGGTGGCCCAGACACTAACCTGCCAGAGTGAATTAAAGCAACAGCCTCTCTGCGGAGGTTCAGCCATGTTTGCCTTTGCTCCTGGACATGAGTAATCGTTGCTGATGTTGGTGTTATCTCTTCTGTGGAGAGGGCTATGAGTGGGAAACCATTCCTAATGTTGATCCTGCCAGCTGGGGTCATGTATATTGACCTCACACACCCACTTATTAACCACTACTCTGGCTTTTATACAGTTTTATCATTTCTATATTATCTTTGTGAATGCCGGGAAAAACAATAAATCCAAATACCAGAAAGATGGATGTGGCATAAGAATTCACAGTTCCACTCTTTGTAAGCAAGCTTCTTCCCAGAACAACTGTTATCCGGGAATACATGTTGCAAAATCCAAGACAAAACAGGGAAACTTTGTGACCATGAACAAAATAGTTTAGGCAATAGACTAGTCTAATTGATTTACCAGCAGTAGGTCAACATTGAGGAAAATAAGTATTTTATAGGACTCTAAACATTAAAACACATTTTATGAAGCGGTAGTTTAAGAAACATTTGAGAAATTCCACAAGTACATTTTATATTATTATAATTAGCATGTGCAGTGTGAATAGTCAAGTCAAGTCAAGTCACCTTTATTTATATAGCGCTTTTTACAATGCAGATTGTGTCAAAGCAGCTTTACAGTGATAACTGGTATATAATTTTGGACTGCACAGCAGCTCTTAAAGAATAGTGTCAATGCAGGCAGATCAAAAGCAGTGTTGAATAAATGTCAAGTCAAATGTCAAGTGTCCCCAACTAAGCAAGCCAAAGGGCGACAGCAGCAAGGAACCCAAACTCCAACAGGTGACATCAGGTGGCAAACAGGGGGCAAATAGGTGTTAAATAGTCCATAGTCCATAGTCATGGAGATATCCAGATTTATTTGCATGTTTAATATAAGCAGAAGAATAGAACATTGAGAATAAACATTTTTAACATGACTTTTGCATACTGTGCTGTATTAATGATCCCTGATGTGGTTTTACCAGAATACCAGTCGCAGGTCTGTTTATGGAAATAGGATTAGGTAGGAAACAGTTATCATTTCCTTGTTGCAGACCCTCTTTAAAGGGGGGCATCTGGTTGAATCATGATGAAATTCATGTTATAATTGTGCAGCTGTGTGGTTTTGCAATGTACTTGTACTCATCTTCATAATGGCTCTGTTTTGTTGTTGATAAATCAGAAAGCAGTGAACAAAAGTTTTTGTTTTGTTTTCGAGAAATCTGTTATGAGGAATCAGAATGATGTAAACAAAGGTGTTTTTTTGTTTTTGATCAATCAGAATGCTGTGAACAAAAGTTTTTGTTTTGCTTTTGATTAATCAGTATAAACATTTTTTTTTTTTTTGCTTTGGTTGTTTTGTTTTAGAAAACAAACTTGTTTACCTCTTGTTCTCTGTTATGAGAAATCAGAATGATGTACACAAAAGCATTTTTGTTTTGTTTTGTTTTGTTTTGTTTTGTTTTGTTTTGTTTTGTTTTGTTTTGTTCTGCTTTGCTTTGCTTTGCTTTGCTTTGCTTTGCTTTGCTTTGGCTCTTCTCTGCTTTGTTCTGCTTGGATTTCTTTTAATTTTGTTTTTAAGAGCTAACCAGAGATAACTGGTGATTCAGTTATGAGATAATTAAAAAAAACCCTTGTGGTCTTGTTAGAGTCATACTTGCTCTTTAATAACAGAATCTTTGTGCAGCACACATTAAAACACCAAACATAATGTTTCAATAACCAGAACTGTGTCAGCCTAATGTCTCATTAAGGTCATGTTTTGCATCATAATGTTTTTGTTTTTCCATGTTGAAAGCACTCCAGATCAAATAAAGACCGCAATGCATCAGACATTCAAATAAAACCTACCAGGAAAAACTCTTTGGAAATCTTGTAACATGATTCAAAATTAGGTCAAATGTCTGCAGTGACTGCATTCTGAAAGTCTAACAGTGTTTTGCATCCTCATTAAATGATTGTTACACACTATTTTTATACTGATGATTGACTATGCTGTAGGCAAATGCTTTGGAGAGACACAGCATTTGCTGGTGAGACTTATGACGATGTAGTTTGTTAGTGGTGAATGTTGCTGAATAGACCTGACTGTAGCATCTGCAGCATAAACGTAAGGTCAGCTAAATTTCACCCCCATTCAGCAGCAGTTCATCTTAAGCTGCAGTACAACACTAAGAAATCTGAGCCAGACACCACATATACCTCCTACACACAATCAATATAGCAATTATAAGATGACAGGACCAGATTCAATATACACTAACACAGCATCTTTGTTAACAATCTCCCTGAACTGATTCAGCACCCTGCTCATCACAACCAAAGCATCTCTGTCATCGTGGTCCATCTGGTTTTCATGAAAGAGCGCCCTCTGCTGTCCATACACCAGTATGAGTGAGCTTACCTGTTTGTATTCAAATAATTGTTCGGGAAAATAGCTTAAATCTTTGTACATTTCTGTTTTTCTAGCTATTTTATTATTATTTATTTTTTACCTCGACATACTTTCACCTCTCTTCTCACAACTGCATTAGGTTCATCCATTCAGTTCTTTTTAATCATTTTGGCCATTCTACCTATTTTTTTCTTATTTACTAGTATCAGATGAAGCTTTTTACTTAAAACTCTGCCTAATAGACCAGTATCTCAGAGTCTTCTCCTCACCATTGTTGCGGATGAAGTTGTTTTTTATTGTGTTGTTCAATACAATTAAAGAACCTGATCTTCTTGTCCTCATGTTGTTGTGCATCTGTGCTGTCCACTTGTCTCTCTGCTCCTGATTAGATTCAGTTTGCTGTCTTTTTTCAAGGCAGCTTTTGAACTTTTTGGCCATTTTTGAAAACGAAATTCATAATAATGTAACGTAATGTGATTGTATTGCAATTGTTTTCAGCTGTAATAATAATAATATCAAAAGTGTCTTGAGTTTTAAATTTATGATTGGATCATTATGCAGTGATTATTATATTTCTACTATGTTACATGTTTGGCAACAGTTCTTCTAACTCTAATTGATGGAGTGTAGCCTTTCATTTCTAAAACAACCTACAACCTACAAGACACATCATGGCCAGGATGACAAGTTTCAAGATTCATCAGTCTCAAACTGTGAAAGATGAATTGGGAGAGAGCATGAAGAATCATTTTCACACATGGCACCTCTGAGTCCAGACCTTAAATTCATTGAAAGTCTTTGGGATGTGCTGGAGTAGGCTTTACAGAGTGCTTGACTCTTGCATTGTCAATACAAGATCTTGACCAAAAAATGTTGCACTTCTTGATGGAAATAACATCACAACATTTATTTCCATCAAGAGGTGGAATCTTAACTTTGTCATTCATGACGTGTCTTGTAGGTTGTTAAAGAAATGAAAAGCTACACACTCCATCAATTAGGGTAAGAAGAACTATTGCCAAGAAAATAACATGCTAGAAACATAATAATCACTGCATAATTAAGCATTTGCCTATTTAAATTCAAACAGTGACTTTTTCCCCCCTTTTTTTTGGCCAGGCAGTTTATTTTTGTGGAAACTGTGATAGGATTCTTTGCTGAAGATTAAGTTCAAAACAACAGCATTTTTTTTTTTTTTTTTTTACTTTTGTAACATTATGTCAAGTCTTGTTTTGGTGTTTCATGTTCAAGTTTCTTGGTTTATGTTATAGTTATGCTTTGTTTCTTTGCTTTGTTTGTTTTCCTTGTTTTGCCAAGTGTTTTGTGTTTTGTGTCATGTGATTTCCCTTTGCCCTCATGTGATCATGTCATGTGCTTCCCCTGTCTCATGTGTCATGTTCTTATTGGTTGCTTTAGTCATGTGGTTTCAGTTCTGTCCTGTCATTGGTTCTTTGTCTTGATTGTTCACAGGTGTTCCTTGTTTGTCATTAGTCTCTTTGTATATATAGCCCTCATGTTTCATTGTTACCTGGTCTAGCTTTGTTTGTATGTAACCTGCTAATGGTGAGTGTCAGGATCTGTTGTCAAAGTCAAAGTCAAAGTCAAAGTCAAGTCAAAGTCAAGTCAAAGTCAAGTCAAAGTCAAGTCAAGTCAAAGTCAAGTCAAAGTCAAGTCAAAGTCAAGTCAAAGTCAAGTCAAAGTCATGTCAAAGTCATGTCAAAGTCATCTTTGTTTTCGTTCATGTTTTGGATTTATATTAAACTGCACTTGGGTTCTACCTACACTCCAGTGCCTCGCCTCCAGTGGACTTCCTTCCGTTACAGAAAGCTAGACCGCCATGAACCTCCTGAGCCTTAGTCAGGGTAAATGTTCTGTTGAGGACTATGTCCAGGATTTTTGTAATGTGTGCCATCGTGTGGACTTTAATGACATAGCTCTTAAAGACATTTTCCGCCATGGACACAATGAACATTTGTGTTCTCGCTTCCCCGGGGAAAAATTATTTTTCCCTGGTCCAATACATTGAACATGCCCTGCTTTTAAGTGGATCCTCATTTACTGTGGGATTTGTGGATGAGGAGCCCCACAATCCCACAGTACCTTCCACATCAGACTGTCTCCATGCCCCTATGTTCATGTCTGGAGTTATTTATGCCATGCCAGTGCTTGCTCCCACCATGCCTGCCATGCCTGCCACGCCAGTGTCTTGTCTCAAGCCAGCCGCTTCGCACTCAAGGCCGCCGCGCCAGTGTCTCGCCCCGAGATGGCTGCCACGCCAGAGCCTCGCCATCCAATGCCATGTCCTCCCACGCTCCACGGCCCAGGTCCTCCCACGCTCCACGGCCCAGGTCCCCCCACGCCCCAGGCCCGCCTCTACCATGCCCAGGTTTATGTTATGTTCCCCTGCACGGGCCTGGCCCACCATCCCTCCCCCAAGACCACCCTCCTGGACTGTAATATTTTGGTTTATGTTGGGCGTCAGAAGCCGCCCTTAGAGGGGGGGGGTGGGGAATTCTGTCATGTCTACACTCGCCTCCAGTGGACTTCCTTCTGTTACACATTATAAATGTCTTCACTGCAGTGTTAAAGTATTTGAGTATCAAATAGTATTAGTTATACTGAGTATCAAAGACATCAGCAACTTTTACTCTCATTTGACTACATTTTTGAATAAGTAGGCCTATATTACACCAATACATTTGTAATGAGTAATGCATTTTGCATGGAACCTAACTTTTCTGCAGCAGTTTTTCTGCTACAAAAGAAGTGATACCGCCATCTACGGGGCATTGAAAGTACATATCACATGTAATATCTTGTGAGTTTTGCCCTTACTCAAACTTGTCAACAAGATACTTAATGTGAAAGTGAGTGCATTAACAGGTAGCTGTGAATCGCAGATGTTTTGTATATATTGCAGCCAGTGATGAAGCCAAAATTGGCTACTTTGTTCACCTTTTTGAGCACTTGAGCTTAACTGAGACTTAAGTGTTTAAGAGGTTGTGTTGACCTTGATTTATTGCAATTTTGAGGTTCAGTTTTATTTTGATTTTAGAAAAAAAAATGTGATTGCTCTCCTCACAAATCAACTGTTTCTTATTTTTCACTGGCGTGTTTAGGACTAGTGCATTTTTGAGCCTACATTCTGTGTAAAATTCTTAAGTACTATTAAAATCAGATACTCTTAATATAAAGTTGTTTTCGCTGTAAGTTATCTGTACTTTTACTCAAGTATGGTTTTCAGGTACTCTTTACACCTCTGCTTTACTGTCACTTTTGATCAATTTAATGCAGCTTTGACATTAGCCTATATATATATATATATATATATATATATATATATATATATATATATGGTCTATGACTGTAATTGAAGTTGTACTAGATGTACTAGATTTTGTATTTTTATAAAAGCTTGTACTAGTCTACTTTTGTACAAGCTTTTACAAAACCTTATAATGTAAAACTAGGCAACAATATATCTGATCAGTTTATTCTCATTATAGACTGTGTCCTTGATGCAGTCAGCAAGAGCTTCTGTCATGCAGAGTTATGACTGCAAGTGTCCTCTAAAGTCAAACAGGCCCAGAAGCTGTGAATAATTTGTCTTGCAGAGAGGTGAGACGTGTGCCTTTGAAAGCCCTGAGGGCTTGTACATAGAGACTGAATCCTGACAGCTGAACTTCCTCAACCCTCTTCATCAGTCCTGACATGTGACTCTCCCACGGTTTTACCTTTCAAGACCTAGAAACGGTTCAGAGCTCTATAATGCCTACTTAAAGGGATAGTTAACCCAAAAATGAAATTTATGTCATCATTTACTGACCCTCATGTTGCTCCAAGCATTTTGATACTTTAATAACATTGATAATCTTTTGAAGTTAAGAGTATCAGTGAATAATGATCTTTTTTTTATACTTCAAGCAACTTGGAATATACTCTTTATTGGCATTGATGGTTCTATGAAAAACCTTTAACATCTATAGAACCTTTCCATCGTACAAAACCTTTCTATTGCATTCTTTATGGGGGGCTGTTTATGTAATGTAAGTGTGAAGTGACATGTGGCCAAGTATGGTGACCCATACTCGGAATTTGTGATCTGCATTTAACCCATCCAAGTGCACACACACAGCAGTGAACACACACACTGTGAACACACACCCAGAGCAGTGGGCAGCCATTGTTGCAGCGCCCGGGGAGCAGTTGGGGGTACGGTGCCTTGCTCAAGAGTTTCACCTCAGTCGTGGTATTGAGGGTGGAGAGAGCGCTGGATATTCCCTCCCCTCACCGACAATCCCTGCCGGACCTGAGACTCGAATCCATGACCTTTGGGTTACAAGTCCAACTCTCTATCCATTAGACTGCCCCCTAGCAAGCAAGTGGCTGGAGCTATTTGGACTCTAGACGCTGAGACAGGCACTGTCTATATCGTGTGAGCAGCTAAAGTGCTTTGACTAGAACACTTTGTGCTTATACAAGACAGAACACCACTGATGGTCTATTTACATCTTGAGCATGTTCTGAGAGCAGGGGGCTTGCGGGACCTTTACCAGGCTGCCAGCATATGAACCTCTTACTCTTATCTTCACACTTGGCTCGCAGCTCTTCTTAGTGCGATTATGAAATCGCAAAGGCTGTGTGAAGCAACATGTGTCAAACATCTTTCCAGACATGAAAACCATTTATTAACATCTTGTCCAACAAAAGACAACATTTAATAACATGTTTTTACTCCAAACTCACTTCATAATGACAGTTGAGGATCCTTCTGTGAGATGATGTGGCTTCTTACCAAGAATAAGGCAGTCGTGTGTTTATTAGTCATGTTTAATCAATCAAAGCGTTTCAATCTTCTGTTTATTCAGCTACAACGACACATGATATCTACTTCTTCGGCAGGGCATATTTGGAGTTTCTGCGCAAGAGCGCTCTCTGGCTTTCAGATGGAGAATCATTTACTACTGATCACAGAGCCATACAGCTCTGACAAGCTGTGCATAAAATAATCGCAGCCTTTGCAATATTGTGTGCGATAAAATTTAAATATATCGTGCAGCCCTAGTATGGATGAGTCTGGACCTGAACTGGCTATGTTTAAAGACGGATTTGGCTTAATCTCACTGAGATTAAGGATGCTGACAGGACAGCTCTTCTAGATTCCCCCGTTTCCTTGTTGGGCTTATTCGGCTCCGTGGTAGACGGCTTCGCGGAATGTTACATCAAGGCCCAGAAGTCATCGCAGGCTATTCGTCACTGCTTGCCTAAAAGAACCAGCTCCATCACTGCCTTTAGTCGCTCCAAGACAGCCCCGTCGACCCAGGAGCAACCCAGGCCAGCTTCAGCGCCCGTCCAGCCCCAGTCGAAAGCGGAGCTGGAAGTCAAGTCACTCCACCACCTGGCAAAACGCTACCCTTTCCCGTGTCCCCACGGAACACAGTGAGTCAGGCTTTTACGGATGCTATTTCCTCGTCCTCTAGAAGGATGGCAGCCTCAAGCCCATCCTTGATCTCAGATGTCCTCATGAGACGGCCCTTCAGAATGCTGACTATCAAATAAATTTGCCTGGGGGATTGGTTTATATCAGTGGATCTGAAAGATGCCTACTTTCACATCCAGATAGCACCCCATCACAAACCGTTTTTGAGATTTGTATTAGAGGGGGTGGCATACCAATATACAGTCCTTCCATTTGGACTCTCTCTAGCTCCGCGTACCTTCACAAAATGTGTAGATGAGGCATTCTCAACTCTCTCGACGATTGGCTACTTATAGCCCAATTGGAACAGGAGCTATGCACCCACAGATCCCTGCTCCTTAGTCATCTAGAAGATTGGGTTTCAGGGTGAACTTTGGCAAGGACTCGCTGCTCCCCAGCCAACGGATCCCGTTCCTGGGGGCAATCTTCAACTCAGCCTGAATGAAGGCTTGGATCTTGACCTTCCACCCACTCAGGAGGTTTCAGAAGCTCCTAGGCTTCCTCGGTTATTCCACTGGGCCTGCTCCACATGCAACCACTCCAGCTCTGGTCAAAAGGCCTTGTCCCAGCCCGTATGTGGCGCACAGACTGACATACTTTCAAGGTGACCCACGGCCGTGTCAAAGCCCTGGTTCCTTGGAAATCATCCCGTTTTTACCAAAACTGGGTGTCACTGGACTCAGTTGCCAGGAGGAAAGTAGCCGTGACATAAGCCTCCATAAGCTATCCTGTGATGTCAGGATAGCATTCGGCTCATGGATGACCCCTATGTCGAATTGGCATATCAACCACCTAGAAATGATGGCGGTAATTCTAGCCTTCAAGAAGTTCCAGCCAGAACTCAGGGGGCAGACTGGTGAGCCATCTTCTCCTATGGGCACAGAGGAACCTCCGCTCAGTGAGGTTGGTTCACATGCCGGGATCCTTGAATGAGGGAGCACAGCAGCGTGTTGTCGTGCAGCAGACCTCCCCCTGGCGATCAAAGCGATATGGCGTACCTTCGGTCAGGCGGATGTGGACCTCTTTGTGACAAAAGAAAACTTCCACTGACAAATTTACTTTTTGAAAGAAATGGATGCACTGGCTCTGAAGTGGTCGTGTCAGCGCCTTTATGCCTTCCCTCCTGTAGCCCTGCTCCCGCAGGTCATCGGTCGGATACGGGAAGAAGCATGTGCTGTTCTTTCAGTGGCGCCACGCTGGCAGAACCAGAAATGACCAGATCCTCTGAGCCTCAGACCACGTCTGAGCCTCTTCCTATGCAGCTGGTCTGGTTGTAAGTGCTGGCTCAATGGCGAGAGGCTTCTTGTATACATTCTCTTAAAGTCACTCAGTGCCGCCTTATATAGGGAGCAACCCTGCCACTATTTCGCGTGCTTGAACGCCATTGGCCATTTGTAGAACAACAGCTTTATTCAATGAAGTTTCAGTATTTCTTGGTGAAAGGTGTTTCCCTAAAAGCGCCAGATTCCGACACATTGTCGAATTGACCGAAATCGAAAGGGAACCCCCTTTTTATTTTTAGGAGTGTAGAGTGCACAATTCATATGAATCACATTAGCTGCTTTTTAAAAAAATCAATTTTGGTGCTTGAAAGCCTCTGGCCACCAACATGCTTTCATTGCATGGAAAATATTTGCATGAACATTCTTCAGACTTTCTCCTTTTGTGTTTCACAGAAGAAAATAAAGATTCATAATGACATGAATTCACATTTAAAATGGAGAAATGTAAAACTATTGATTCAAAGATTTTGATTATGCATATAGAAAAAACATTTTATGTTTATTTCATAATATGAAGATAATTAGAAACATTTAAGTAGTTTAAGAGGGAGACATCATTCACGATGATTCAAATCTCCGCAACTCTGATTGGCTGAATTTTCTTTGTAGCAATTTTCAATACCTTTTTGAAAATTTATTTGGGTGAACTATACCTTTCAGGCAAGTTTTGGTATTTCAGAAGTTCCCGAAAACATTTTCTTTTGGACTACAAAAAGAAGCATAAACTAGAAGCAGTAACTGACTATCTAAGGAAAAATAGTGAGGAGACTGGATTTTAATTCTAATGATTATTTTATTTAAGACACAAGATTCCTATTATTGAAATAAAGAAAAATTAGCCACTTAAGGCTAAAAGTTGAAGAAAGTGTAAAGTGTGGCTTTTGATACTGTCATTTGTATACAGACACAGACAGCGGGCCTACTGTATAACCTTATGCAAGCTCAGCAGCCTGTGCCAAGCACTATGGCAAGACCACAGGAAAACAATCAAAGCTACAAAGCTTTAAAAATCATTTTCTTGACATTAGAATTGGCGACAGGCAAAGAGTAATCGCGTTGTGGGTGAAGTGCTTCCAAAACGGTTCTTGATTAGAAACAGTTTTCTTCCTTTGTCCTTGGTCAATATTTTTCCCTTTCAAAACAAATGATGCCCTTCATTCACCTCCATTCACACACATATCTGGTTTGTACAGTCACAACAACAAAATGGTTTATTGCCATTGTGTGTAAACGGACAGCAGGTCAGCCTGACATATTGACCTGATCTACAAACATATTTCCCAGGCCAGCAATGTGCTCTTAAACTGCCAGTGCTGGTTTTAATAGCAGTCGATGGCTTTATCAACAGGCTGTGTGCTAATTTGGCTCCAGAATTGGACATGTATGGAATGGAGATGAAATGATGCACTATTCAAGCATTTAAAAACAAAACTGCATTATTGCAAACCCTTCACTTACCAAAATGAGTTTAATCTTTTTTATAAACTACTTGGTCTATTGATATAAGGTGCAGCATAAAAGGTTGCATTGTTACTTTTAAAGCCTTTTGTATTGATCATGTATTATTATGTGGGTTGTCAATGGTTGATCTTATGAGATGGATAAATTAATATGTTTCTATTGATTGCAACAGCACAATAAAATATTGTTCACCTTGGTTTCATATAAAAATTCTGCTTTGATACAAGACAAACCATGCTTGCCTGTCACTTGTTCCTGGACAAAAAGCTGATTATTATTCATAATCAGTGAAAATCATAAAAGCATGCTTATGTTGTCACAACAGCCAACATATGTATAAATATATGGTAAAGTGAATGGATAGATGCTCTTGAAAAAAATATTATTTTTTCTTTGAACAAAACATTTGGGTATAGACTGATTTAAAATATCTGAGGCTTGGTATTCTATGACTACAATGTATCCTGCTTGTATAAAGCTGAGCTTTTAGGTGAATCTCATGAAAACCAGTAAATTTTATTTTTCTCCATGAAATCAAAAAGGAAAAAATTGCTTAAATAAAATGAAGATTGTTTTTTTGGTCCATTAAGATATTTTGCATTGTGACATTTTTGAGAAGTAAGCTAATTTATCCTCAAATTTCCATTCCCATAATGTGGAAAAAAAAAGTTATTTATGAAAATGTTTTTTGTTGTTGTTTTTTGGAATCAACATTGTTTATTAAGTGCATTTGTTGTAATGATTTTAAATTACACTTATTTTAATGGAAAGGATTAATTAATACAATTATGATCATGAAAATGATTTTGTCATTAAAAAATGTCACAATGCCAAAAAAAGTTAATGGTTCTAAAAATAGCCCACAAAACATAATAATAATAATAATAATATATATTATTATTATTATTATATAATATGGCCAGATTTTTGTGTGTGTGAGAGAGAGAGATTTAACCTTTTATTTTAGACTAATTATCAGCAGCATGTCCTAGTGGCATGTTAAAATGTTATGAGAGCAATGTTGCAATGTTACAATAATACAGTTAAAAAATTCAGAAATTAAAAGTGTAATAGTAGCAGGTGTAAAGTAATAGGACTTAGGATTTACCAACAAAGAAATTATTGGACTTTTGGTGCATTTTGATCTCGTAATGATACAATTTATTCTTGAAACTTATCGTCTTTATTCATGTAAAAGGACTATTATGATATCCCCTACAGTTTTATTATCAAAATCTGTTTTTTTTTTCCCCCAACATGCCACTTAAATGTTATTATAATAGACAGAAAATGTTCTTCCACATCTCAGACCTGAGATCTGGGCAGTAGTTTGTCATATTAAGTGATAATATATGCCGTATAGTGACTGTGAGGGTGCGAGTCTGATCCATGAGGGTTGTACGATCTGTCTAATGTTTTTAACACACAGTATGTCCGACCCAATCAAATTATTTCCGCCACGTCATCCGTAAAGCACCTCCCAACATGGAATGTCATGGAATGCAAAGAATGATGAGACGGATCTGAATGTGAATTTTTACCTGAGTTTAAACAGCAAGTGATGCACCTGAAGCGAGGCTGCAGGTGAACACTGTGCAACAAAGTGTGAAAACAAGAACCTTTTTCTGTGTTTTTCTCTTTCTGCAATATCATCAGAAGGTAGGAAACCTGGATAGTCGTCAACCCGTGGAGTACAGCTCATATCCCATAATGTACATAACACAGCAATACACGGTTTTAAATTCAAACAAGCTTTTTTCTTTATATATAGATTTTCTCATATATAGATATATTGATAGAGAGAGAGCTTATTCATACTGTGGATGTTGAAAGAGAACACGACACATAATTTAATGTTAAACATACGATCAGTTTCAAATGCATGCCCCTGACACAATTAAGACGTCTTTCTCCTCATAAATCAGCGGTGTATTCGAAGGTGACACCTCACTATGCGCTGTCTGATTATAGTGCTCATACAAAAGCCACTTTGCTTAAATTTTAAGCACACACGAAAGCAAAGCTGCATTTGAAAACAGCTGTGCAGTTGCTCGAGATCAATGCGGAATCAAATCAGATGGAAAAGTACCTGTGAACGCATCCACATCTGTATATATGACACTAAAAAAAAAAGCAAAACGGGAATATCTGGAATGTGACTGAACTTATCAATAGGCAAATTTAATAAATAAGATTTCTGTATGAGACTCTCACTCATTTATCAAGATAACAGTGAAGCCATTAGAATTTTTGATTTGCATATTCTAAGGTCCTTTTCCCAAAACGCATCCTTCCGTCCAGCTCTTCAGACGCCGTTCCTGTCCAGACACGAAAGCGTGGCATTGCCACATACTCAAACCCTTCGGCTGCATTTACATTTGCGATTCTCGTTCGGGCCACAGTTGCGATGCCATGCAGATAGTAAAGATTCAGCACAAAGGTGGGGTCCATCAAAGAGAGAAGAGGAAGTTTGGGGTGGGCGAAACGTGTGTGGCATGGGCGCGACGGAGACCGGCTCTGCGCGCGTTTAGCTGACTTCAAAGTTCTGAGGCTGGGAGGCTGATTCCGAGGGCGCCTCCTGCTGTTGGGAGGGAGAGACGGCCAGCGCTTCCGGGGGGTCGTCTGTGCTCGTGCTGGTGGAGACCTGAGTGGGCATGTGATGGTGTTGAGCGAGGGGGCATGAGCCACTGGGACCGGCCTGTGTTTCATCTTTCTCCTCGTCCTCCTGTTGGGAGCTGGAGTGCTGGAGCAGGGATCCCGGGAGCTTGACGGGGCAGAACGCAGAGCCGGTGGGGATGAAGTTGACCTTGTTTTTGTCAGGGCAGGAGAAAAGAGGGACAGTGGCTGACTGTCTGGACCTGAGAAAGAGAGGAAACCGATTTAAGATTATGAATCGCCTACTACATACTACACATACAAGGTTCTTTCACGATTTCTCCACCACGACTGATGGAGTTTGGGTTCTTTGCTTATTTTCGAGAATAATATAATATTCAGAAATATTACACTATTGGACGAGAACAATTGAGCTGGATGATGACATCACTGATTTCTGCAGAGCTGGTTTATAACTGATTAGACTTTGTTTCATAACTGACAAATTTTGCAACATCGAGACTGTTATTGAACTGATTGAAATCAAAAGAACTGACTCAAAGTGAAAAACGACAATATTGTCTTCTGTGGAGCTGCTTATAGCTGAATTGAACTTATTTCATAACTGAGGAGTCGAGTTAAATTCCTGAAGTGTCAAGGTGGTGCAACCACCTTTCAAGGAGCCATTTTGTTCAAATTTGTGCAAGAAGACCATGTGACATGAGTATTAACTTTTTAAAATATTCCCTCCAAGGCCACGTGCTTACATAGGTGTCCATGGTAATGCCTGTCAAATTTGATTTTAAACTGAAATGTCAAATGGTGTAACCAGTGACACCATTTGACTCCTATTACAAGCCTTTCTGTTATTGGGGCCAATTTAGTCAAATATCACTAGTTTATGATGATGATTAAAGATCAGGCAAACTATTTTCAAGTGTTTTTTTTATTGAGAATTTCACCTTTTTTAAACAAGATCAATTATTTGGTACAACGTTTTTATGGTTACACCACATTGACATTTTTGCAGTCATCCACCAAATATTCTCTCAAAATGAATTAAAACTTGGTCCTCAAAAAAGAGAATGTATGCAAGTAATTTGCTAATTTATTTTTATAATATATATTTAAACCATATGGACACAAAAAAATCTGTGTCACGTCATTGACCATATATAAGATAGAAATATATATAATATATTGCTGCAAGCAGCCATCACAGGGCCAAGCTACTCACGTCATTTCCTCAAACACTTTGATCTTTTCACAGCCCTCTGGAGGCTCCCGTTTAAACATGTAGCTGTTGTTGGGTTTTGGAGACGAGGCGAACTTAGGCAGAGGAGAACTGCTGCCGCTGTCTGCAGGAAGACATTACAAATCTCAAATTACTCTCTGGATTAATATCAGAGCTGAGAATCTGTACAACCCTTATGATATAATACAGCAAACTATCAATGTCATATGAACTGTTATAACTTGATATAGCTCCTTGACCAACAATCTCGCTTGATCACTAGTCTGTAGGTTTGACCTTTGTCTCTGTCGTCCAGCATCTCGTCAGTGGAGTATGGGCTGCCGTCATGTGAGCGTGGTGGGCATGCAGGTGAGGGGCAGGGTGACAGGCTAGAGCAGCTACTGGAGCGCCCAGGCACTGATGGCGTCTGAGTGTCTATACCACGACTACTGCTGCTGCGCTGCTGGGGAGGAAACGGAGCCCTCCGTCCATCAGGAACCTCCAGCGCCTGAGTGCCAGTCAAAGAGAGAGTCTTTTAACAATTATGCTCTGTGATCACTCTAAAAATCAGTAAGATTTGTCTCATTTGTTAACATTAGTTAATGCATTAGTTCATGTTAGTTTACGATGCATTAACTAATGTTAACAAATACAACATTTGATTTTAATATATGTATTAGTAAACGTAGAAATTAACATTAACTCAGATTAATAAATACTGTAGAAGTATTGTTCATTGTTCATTGTTATTTCATCTTAACTAATGTAATTAACTAAAAAAAAAAAAAAAAAAAAAAAATCGAAATTTTATTGTAATGTGTTACTGATTTTTTTTAAAAGAAATTAATGCTTTTATTTAGCAGGTACACATAGTGACAGTAAAGACATTTATAATGTAACAAAAGATTTATATTTCAAATAATCTTAACTTTTTTAACTTTCGAATCATCAAAGAATCCTGAAAAAAGTCACGCTTTTCACAAAAATATTAAGCACAATTGCTTTCACCTTTTGAAAGTAACTTGATACTTCAAATAAAGATTGCATCAAGCACAATTCAGTAATGATTCATCTAGTAATAAAACAAGTCTTTATGAGTGAGTCACTGAATCATTCATTCAATCCATTTAAAAAAAAAAATAATAATAATTCATTCATATTACTTAAATATATATATTTTTTAAGTACACTTTGTTAAGTACACTACAAATAAATGCTGTCTTGGTGAACCTGAGACTTCTTTCAAAACATTAAAATATCTTATAGACTCCAAACTTTTGAATGGTAGTGTATGATGATTATGATCAAGATACATGATTAAATACTTTAAAGCAGAACTCAGTAAGATTTGTGAAGCTCCCTCTACAGGTTCCTTCAGTGAATCACACTGTCGTAAATACTCCAAACGCAGCTCTGGACTACAATGACTACAACGCGCACCAGTGCAGTAGTTTTGCAAATACAGTACAAGAAATCTCGACGGAGGTGGGTAATTTTCGAAATTGTCTTATAAAGTGAGGTCGCTATGTGTATATTGAAATACCGTAAAGCATTTTGTCACTCTCGCGTGAATGTGAACGTGAGTCGAGATTGTGTCGGGTCGGTGCAGCTCAACTTGCAAGTGCTGTATTCTGGCGTAGACGTGCCAGAGGGGGTTAGTGCTCGCCTCAAACACACCACTACAAGTCAATTAACCATCGTAAGGACTTAGAAAACTATTTATGAAGGTAAAAAAAGTTACTTAGTTCTGCTTTAAATTGTTTTTTAGGTATAAATGCATTTTAGAGGTACTATAAAGAGTAAAAAATATATATAAAACTATTTGATAGTACTCAATGGCATGCATTTTTATTTAAGCTAGACATTTGTACTTAGTGAGTATGCCTTCAGTAGTAGGTGTGTACCTTTAGCTCCTCTTTCTCTCCATTGTCTTTGATGAAGACTTTCTCCAGCTCATGGTTGATGCCTTCCATGCTGCTGGGAACCCTGGAGATGGAGGGCTTTGGCACTGTGATGTTGGACAGTGGCATCTGTGCTGACTTCGACATGGACGACTGTACAGGGAGATGGTACAATTTGCATTTCACAAACTATGCAGAAAATGCTGGATGTATTAACTAAATACACTAATATTACAGTATGTGTGTGAGCGTATGCGGACCGGAGCTTGGCTGGCTGTGCTGATGGTAGTGGAGGTAATGGTGGTGCTGGTACAGCAGTGGAGGGGGGAAAGACGCTCTTTACTGTCTTTACACTGCCGGCCTCCGCCCTGTTTACTGCGCTGCAGCTGGAGCCTGAGCTTAGCAATCTGAAAGTCACAGAAAGAAAAATAAATTATAAGGACAGAGGGGACAACAAAGTTATTTTATCATCTACCAGGCTGGTAAATAAAATAAAAAATATAAAATAAAAGAATGAGTGGGAAAGAGGGGAACAGAATCTGCAGAAAACCTCAAGCTGGGACTGGGGCGAAGCTGTGCTAAATGTCAGAGTGCTGCCAGTAAGGCTATGGCTCAGATAAAATAAAAAACAATACCTTGAATTGACCTGAGTGCTTGCTGTAACTCATCATGGCCACAAGAGGTCAATACAAAACAGGCAGCCATAGCAGAAGGCTCACCCCTTAAATCCTTTACCAAAACACACTAATAAAAAAGGCAAATGTCTTTCCTCATCTATTACCCGTAGTAGGAAGAACAACAAGAAATAAATAATAATTGTAGACAATACTCTGACAATATTCAAGAATCAACTTTCTTTCAGGAAACCTTAACTGCATCCTGCATCACTATTTCTTAATCCCTCCCTGTTTTAGCTTCTATTATTCTGAACAATGTCTGAAACTTAGTGGTAGCACATCTTGTGTTATTGCCTCCTTAAAATATATTGCTTGTTATATTACTCATTTGCAAGTTACTTTAGATAGAAGCTTCTACTAAATGAATAAATGTAAATATTGAATCTAAAGCAAAAATTGGAAATTGCTATTTTAGCCTCATGGCCCAGGTCTCAGTGTGACTCATTTTCTAACTGGTTTGATTACTCATCATTTACTTTTGAGATTTATCTGCAGTAAATTACAGCTTTTATTGTCTGTATGTCCTGAGACAATAGAACAAGTCTAGACTTGTTCGTTCCTACTGAAAATACAATTGGCTTTCTTTACATGGATGTTTGTCTTGATAATGTTACAGAACATTAAAGTCACCATGAAATCAAAATTGACAATTCTTATTTTTTATAGAATATTGCAGTACTTTTTATACTATAATATGCATCGTTTTTATGCATTATTTCTTTCATGTGCCCTTGTAATCTTTAATCAAAATAACTTCCCCTCCCTCTTGAAGCAATATCTCTACTCTTCTATGATGACGTGTTTACCGACTTGAGGGAGGGACATCCTGTCAATCACATGATATCACAGCAGTGGCAAACCACAACCATCCAATCAATTCCCATTGGCCAAAATCAAGTTCCACCCTACATTTTTATCTTGTTCAAGAAGCCGTTTCTCTCAGATGTCACAATAGGCAAGAAAAAACCTCTGTTTCGTGCCAACTTTAAACTACAGCCGGCACCATACCTCAACTGGAGGAGGAAGCATTTCCATCAACCTCTGTCAGTTATACATTACAGATGTCAATCTAGAAACTGTGAAGACATGAAAATTTGTTGCAAATGACTTGTACTTTATTTCCTTCAACAAGGCAGCAAAAAAGCTGAAACAAATGCTTTGTTTGAAAATTACAGTGGGAAAATGGAAATGTTCACTGGAGGTGCCGGGCATCGCATTAACTGAAATTACACAGTATGTGTTCAACGGTAACAAGGGGAAATCCTGAATGTGCTCTCTTGTAAAGCCCTGCTAAGTATGTCAATATACACAACCTAAATCCACTTAAGAGGTGTAAGGGGTTATAAGCCACTAAGTGGAAGCACTTCACATGAACCTGGATAAAAATGTGGATACTGAGGACATGAACTTTCTATATGCAGGGAAGGAAAGAAGGCCTAAACAGCCTTTTCTTGGAAAACCTCCCAAATGGGAAACAGTGAGATTATTCAGGCCTTGCAGAATGAGCTCACTGTGATTAACTCCTAAGAAGTCTCTATTACTTGTGTTCATGAATATGAATATGGACACAATCCTGTAGCTGGAAATATAGCAGGAATTGAGTGCAAGCGGCCAAAATGACAGATTCACATAAGAATTTATAATAAAAAAAATCACAAGGCTGAAAACACCACAAAAATGGTTACTTTGGTGTCTCAAGAATTAAAGTATTACGCCTGTTTCACACATACTTTGTTTGCTGTGCGTATTTTTTTCTGTGCCCATGTTAGCGGATTAGAGCATTCACATATGGGGGTAGGATTGTAGCAAAATTCCAAATAAACAGATTATGATCCACAAATAAATGTAAAGATATTCACAAAAAATAATTATATCCACAAATGAATACAATGAGATCCACAAATATATGTTAGGAGTTTCACAAAAAATAACTGAATTCACAAATAAATAAAATGAGATTTGCTAATAAAAAACATATTCACAAATATGTTTTTATGTCACAAGCACAACTCTGCCTGCATTTATTTGTGAATCACCACCTGTGCATTTGTGAATTGTTTTCTGTGCATTTGTGGATCGCTGCACGCATTTGTGAATCTCTTCCTGCGCATTTGTAGCCTGACGTGGTCATACTCAATTCTAGTTCGAATATGAGTCTGATACTGCTCCATTGGGCTTTGATTATGGGGGCGTATTTCAACCGATCCAGGAAAGACCTCAATTGGATAGACCTACAACCAATCAGAGCTACAGAGTAAGTGACGTATGTTGAGCGACGCATAGTTGTCAACAGAACTCTTCTAAGCGACCATCGGGGCCAGCTGATAAATCAAACTTTTGCCGAATCCCGTAGGAAGGACGGCAAAGACATCTTTCCCATCGACAAATGCCTTGATCGCGGTCCTCTGTTCCTTTTTTAAAATTAATGCGCTGTCGATATCTTCTATAACGGACGCGATGGCGGAATCTACACATCTCAGTTCAGGAAAAGTCATCATTGTTGTAAACTAATTGACCTTTCGCAAAGACCCGCCCCCCTTAGTTACTGTTGCTTTGTCCGACAAGTCGTGGCGCTGTCACGCCACACAGAGTGGAAAATACATCGCGGGGCAAAGAGGATACTGACAACACATCGACAGACGAGACAGAGCAGGTTACTTATGATATTAAACAAAGTCCCAGCTTTCAAACTGTGTAGTTATTAAAAAAATCAAACAATAAAAACCGTTTTGTGGCTCTTTAATGGGTTGTGACCATGACCGTGACAGATTGCTGTAGCGCCTCAGCTCAAGAGGCTCGTGAACCGATCATCTCTTCCTACTAGTCCATTTATAGCATCAAATGAACATGAGAATGAATGTTGTTTCAAACACGGAAAGACGTCAATATGCACAATTTTTCAAGTTTAACTCCACCGAGGTTAATCTTCTAACTCCTGACTGCTTTGTTGGACAAAATGGCGGATGCGGCGTTCTGATTGGTTAGATCGCTTGTCAATCAAACTCCCCAAGCGCTCTTTGATGACGTGGCTGATTACGTTTCTGGTGATAATCTGTCAATCATCGCCCTGACAATGTGATTGGTCCGAACAGTTTCTGTTCGGGCATAATTACTCCTCTACGGATCGAGTCCAGACCGAACTCCCCGACCTCAAAATGTTGTGGGCGGGGCTAAGTTCGGCTGGCATCCAGACTAGCGCATTTGTGGATTCTGACACAATTCTAGTGTCACGACCTCAGACAAATCCACAAATAGGTCGACTCCACACACCGACCACTCAAGCCAATCAGATAATGACCACATGGCGCTGACCAATCACAGCACACTTTCGCTACAACCAATCATGTTTTGCTTTACAACCGGGGCGGGAACAGACTCTTAAAGGAGGTCCATATTTCACCATGGGCGCTTGTTCGAATTGAGCTGAAGCTGTTTGCGTGATTAAAACAATCCGTTTACAAAATGTAACAGACTTTATTGTGATTGATCTTTTAATTTGTTTTGTACATATTTTTGTGGGTGTAATTATATAAGGTGTGCATTATCCATCTTACAAAGAGGGACTCTCTTATTTTGACGGGTATTATGCTCTGAGTGTTACTGATCACTGCAGTAATGAACAAGAGAACGTGTCGTGCACATTATTACGGTTCATCAGAGTTTTCTTATGGATAGAAAGTTTACCAGTTTGTTAAGCAACCCTGAAAAGGCATAAGCTCTTACAGTGATTGTCTGGGGTTAAAAACGGACATTCCATGGTAGCTAATGTACAATAAAACTTCATGAAACTCATCAGTAAAGTTTCAGCCATTATTCAGGATCAGTGAATCGGGAAAGAGGCTATGCATGAATTATGATCATACACAGATCCCCAGCTATAACACCTCTACCTGACGCGAGCGGTGTGGCACAGCGCGATGCAGCAAATAGAAGGCATTATAAACAAACGGATTACATTAGTGTCCATGTACATGCAGCTATACTGTCTACAAGCGGCTTGGTGAGAAACGACGAGTCAGTGGCAGTAAATGGATGTCCCGTTCTACAGTAGCTATAATACCACACTTGCACGTAAAATACCAAACATGAGCATGAATGAGCTTCAGTGATGTAGGCTACCAGTAGGCTACGAGCCTTGGCATCTGCAGCTATGGTTTTGGATAATGCAAATAAAGAGGTTGCAATGCTGAAAAAAAAAAAAACTTTTAATAACTTTTTCTAAATAACTTTTACAATAAATATATATATATATATATATTAAGACTGATTCATCTGAAACATTTTCGTGATCAAGTGTTTGACTGCTGGACATTTTACTTTTAAATGAAATGCATAATCTATAGGCTATGTAATTCAATAACCTGTGACATTTAAAAAGTCCATATCTTCTCTACAAACAATGGTAACGCTAAAACGTTTAGCTAATGTTTAAAATGTTATTTAAGGGCCTGTTAATGTTTAATAGCTGGTTTTCTGCTCATATCCGTCGATGTTTGATTGATAAACTGGGAAATGCTGTTGTTATGTGACGACAGTTTAATCTATTTTGCAAACTCGCACGTTTATCACAAGGTTATCCGGTTAGATAAGTTACTAGCTAATTATTGAGGCTGTTCAATCTTTAATAACGTGACGCTTCCATAACGCATCTGTATCTATTGTTGTTCCCATAACAAAGAGCGTTTTTAAAGGTGCCATCGAACGTTTTTTTACAAGATGTAATATAAGTCTAAGGTGTCCCTTGAATGTGTCTGTGAAGTTTCAGCTCAAAATACCCCATAGATTTTTTTTAAATAATTTTTTTTAACTGCCTATTTTGGGGCATAATTAGAAATGCGCCGATTCAGGGCTGCTGCTCCTTTAATTGCTCGCGCTCTCTGCCCCCCCCCCAGAGCTCTCGAATCTATCATTGCATAAACAAAGTTTACACAGCTAATATAACCCTCAAAATGGATCTTTACAAAGTGTTCGTCATGCAGCGTGTCTAATCGCATAAGTACAGTGTTTATTTGGATGTTTACATTTGATTCTGAATGAGTTTGATAGTGCTCTGTGGCTAAAGCTAACATTACACACTGTTGGAGAGATTTATGAAGTTGCGTTTATGAATTATAAAGACTGCAAGTGTTTAATAATGAAAATAGCGACGGCTCTTGTCTCCGTGAATACAGTAATAAACGATGGTAACTTTAACCACATTTAACAGTACATTAACAACATTCTAACGAAACATTTAGAAAGACAATTTACAAATATCACTAAAAATATCATGTTATCATGGATCATGTCAGTTATTATTGCTCCATCTGCCATTTTTCGCTACTGTCCTTGCTTGCTTACCTAGTCTGATGATTCGGCTGTGCAGATCCAGACGTTAATACTGGCTGCCCTTGTGTAATGCCTTTCATAATGTTGGGAACATGGGCTGGCATATGCAAATACTGGGGGCGTACACCCCGACTGTTACGTAACAGTCGGTGTTATGTTGAGATTCGCCTGTTCTTCTGAGGTCTTTTAAACAAATGAGATTTATATAAGAAGGAGGAAACAATGGTGTTTGAGACTCAATGTATGTCATTTCCATGTACTGAACTCTTGTTATTCAACTATGCCGAGGTAAATTCAATTTTCAATTCGATGGCACCTTTAAATGGCACATAAAATATAATAGTTTGGCTTGGCTTGACACACAGTGTAATGGTCTATCGAAATATACATTTTAAACCTCTTTTTACTGTACCATTGTTTAAGAACCCTCTACTTCATTCCTAAGCCAATGCAGGACGAGACCGCCCCCGGTTGTAAAGCAAAACGTGATTGGTTGTAGCGAAAGTGTGCTGTGATTGGTCAGCGCCATGTGGTCGTTATCTGACTGGCTTGAGTAGTCTGTGGGTGGAGTCGACCTATTTGTGGATTTGTCTGAGGTCGTGACACTAGATTGTTTCAGAATCCACAAATGCGTGAGGTGATTCACAAATGCGCAGGAAGAGATCCACAAATGCGTGCAGCGATCCACAAATGCACAGAAAGCAATTCACAAATGTACAGGTGGTGATTCACAAATAAATGCAGGCAGAGTTGTGCTTGTGAAATAAAAACATATTTGTGAGTATGTTTTTTATTAGCAAATCTCATTTTATTTATTTGTGAATTCAATTATTTTTTGTGAAATTCCTAACATATATTTGTGGATCTCATTCTATTAATTTGTGGATACGATTATTTTTTTTTTAATATCTTTACATTTATTTGTGGATCATAATCTATTTATTTGGAATTTTGCTACAATCCTACCCCAATATTCACACTGCATACAGATGCGGTCCGGCAGTGCGTTCCAGGAGCGGTGCGTCTGTAGCTGCACTGCGCTAAATTAAAGTGACAGCACATTGTTCGCATTAAAATAAACATGGATTGACATGAAAATGTAATAATTTCACTATAAATGCATAGCACTCGTCTCTTTGTTAAGGTGAAAAAACAAAGATATTCATGACCCACAGGATTTCATGAATGAAGTCTTAAAAGCGAAAGAAAAGACGAGAATCGGCTGTTTTTGACTATTATAAGTTTTAATTTAAAGTGTTTGTGATTTTAACATATAGCCTAAATGTTTTACCACTTGCGTGAGCAACATAATATATGAATCTAAAGTATTACTTATATAAATATAAAGTAATGAACTGAATAAACTTTATTTAAATGTAGTGCATTTAAACTTGACATCTATGAAAGAGTGTAGCCTACGTACAAAGAATTGAACATGGCAATTCCATAGCCTATGTGTGAAACAGGTGTTAGAAATACAAATCTCATGCTTTACGATGGTACCTATTGAATGTTTAGTGCATATTTTTTTAACATAAAATTAAGTTGAAAACCTGAAAACTAGCTAGATTAATGCATCCAATACATGTATCCCACAGCAGAGGCCTTGTCCCAACTTTTTTGAGATGTGTTGATGCCATGAAATTTAAAATTAACTTATTTTTCCCTTAAAATTGATACATTTTCTCAGTTTAAACATTTGATATGTCATCTATGTTGTATTCTGAATAAAATATTGAAATTTGAAACTTCCACATCATTGCATTCTGTTTTTGTTCACAATTTGTACAGTGTCCCAACTTTTTTGGAATCGGGTTTGTGTATATATATATATATATATATATATATATATAGTGTAATAATATAATATTGAAATATAATATATAATTATGTATAACAATATACTTTAATATAAAATAATACAATATATACTTTTATTACCAAATGGTAATATTTAAATGTGTCCCACATTTTTAGAACCCTGTTACTGCATGATTTCCCCTTGATTACAACAAATGCAATTCCTACCCTACATATCTCAGAATTGTGACGACCAAAAAATAGCATTATTTGGATATTTTCTACTGAATGACAGGAAGTAAATATTCTCATTCCATTTTCTAAATGTTTATGCATATTGTAGTTTTGACTGAGTTAATCAAGCTCAATCATTCAACCCTGTCACCCAAGGTATTTTAAGAGAAATGATTTTGTCTTTAATTTATGGGAAATATAAGTTGACCAATCATTACAAACCAACATTTGGTTCCAAATTAGCTAACCCGTTCTTGTGTGACAGCTTAAATTAGGCTAAATTTGCAACCCATTCTGGCAGCCGAACATCATTTTGATGTTTATTTAATGTTTATCGTTATAAAAAGTTTAGATTGAAAGTTTTAAAACATATTTTCATACGTCAGGGTTGAAAAAAGGCAAAGCCCTTCGAAAATGAACTGCAAATATAGCAGCTCATTTTCTGAAGGTTAAGCCCAGTGTCATCAGTTCTTTTTCCCAGCGAAAACTGATACTAATAATGTCAATTCTGAGCAGACACACTTTTGTTTGAGGGTTTGCACAGGAAACGAATTACTCTGCACCTGCATGCCGCTCATGCAAGAAAGGACTATAAGGCCTTTGTAATTCAGACAGGTTTGTGAGCATCAACGATCAGGGCTTTCCATCAACACAAAGTCTAATTGATAAGAATGTGACTTCAGTGCGAAAGGACACACATGACATGAATTTGCACATATTACTTGCTCTGAAACCCACGCGCCCCTATTGTACCAAAAGCTTGGAGGTGATGGGAAAGCCATAAATTAGCTAGAGGGGGATAATGGTTGTTGCAGAGAGGGGAAGTTGATTGTTAAAGGGGGAGATAGTCTTATCTCACTGTTCCCTGAATCGTCAGGGTGGGGCTGAGCGCCCGTGATAAGGCTGACTCTGCTGCGGCTAGCGCTAGCAATAACACGCCGCGCAGCGCCGGAAGTCTGAAGCCACACAGGAAGTTATATATAGCAC